>NW_026871732.1:0-50416 GCF_028564815.1 Eubalaena glacialis | reverse complement strand
ATCTTCTGGGTTTCCCACGCATGTTTTCGATGTAGGAAGATGCCCTTGAACCTGGAGATTTGGGACCCACGGCATGGGTACCACGCAGTAGGACTTTAAAGGGTCTGCGTTTGCTCACCCAAGCTCACCAATCCTCTCAGCCCCAAGAGTGTCCAGCCTCATGTCTCATCCAGCTGTGGGTCTAGATATGGTCAATCCAGGTTGCATCAGAGCCCCTGAACGGATTTTGTAAGAATTTCTCTCTCTTTCACTGTCTTTGTTTTATGGGGTTTTTTTTAAGTAATCTATTTTTATAATGGGGTTTAGCTGCTTTTCACTGCTGTGTTTATGCCGCTTTACACCCTCTTGATGCACTTCCAGAGAGAGATCAATACCTAGGTTTTAAGACTCTTACTCGTCAGATATATTCTTGGGCGGTGAATAGGGGCTGTTGAGTCCAGTTCACTGAGCAGGGAGTAGGTCTTGTCTATTACATATTTGGCTTGTGGAACGGTATCTGAGCTAATTTCAAACCCTTGTTTTATGCATCACCCCACCTCACCTTTCCCGTTAAGCAGCCATAGTGTGTTTTCTAAATGTGTGACTCTGTTCTGTTTTGTAATTCAGTTCAAGTGTAGCGATTTTGACATTCCCTCTATAAGTGATATCTTAGGATAAGTGTCTTTTTCTCTGTGACTTATTTCACTGAGAGTCATCGTACCTAAATCCACTCATCCTGCTGCTACTAGCCTTATGACATTGATTTCATGGCTGAGTGATATTCCATTGTGCCTAAGTACCACAACTTCTTTATCCATTTTTCGCTTTCCTGGGATATTGAAGGTGTACCGAAGTGGAGGTTCTTGGAAACAGAGCAGCCCTAAACTTTGGGGTGCCTGTGTCTTGTTGATTTTTAGGTTTCCCGATTTATACGCCCATGAGTGGAAGTGCCCTATGCTCTCTAAGCTGTGCTTATTACATGTTTCAGGACACACCGTACACTTCTCCAGAGTGGCTGCTGGCAATTTACAGCCCGCCCATCAGCGTAGCAAGGCTCCCATGTCTCCATGGCCTGTCCTGCATTTCTGGTTTTTACACTTTTTTCAGCATGGCCCTTTTGACCGATGGCAAGCGAGACTTCTTTGTAGCGCTGATTTGCCTTTCGGGCTTGCCTGGTTGGCCAAAAAGGGCGTATGCGTTTTTTCCTGAATATATTCAGGAAAAAACGCATACGCCCTTTTTGGCCAAGGGCATCATTGTCAACGCTTTGCCGCTTTTCATGTGCTTTCAAGGCGAGTCGACTCTGCCTCCTGAAACCTGTTTCCTGCAATTCTGCCTTGCTTTCAAATCCTCTTCGTTGCCTTCCCTCAATATATTTGTGGACGAGAGTTATCATTTATAACTCTGCAGGTTTGTGAATTGCAGTGCCCCTGAGCTCCATTTGTCAACTCGCTTTTTTGGGAGCTGGCCGCCAAAGCGCAGGATTGCTTCAGGCCGTATTCTGGTTCCGGGGGGCAGGCTGAGCCTGTGGTTCATTCTTCTTCCTGATGGGAAAATAGAGTGACCTGTGCCTGTCCCAACACCTAGAGCTAGTCTCTCATTGGTTCCCCGTCTTCCCGTTCATCCTCAGGCCAAATTGCGACCTGTCCGAAACAGGAGGTTAAAGGTGCAGATTCTCCAAGTAGGGAGATTGTTAGTAGAGCGGCTGGAATGGCGAACCCGAGCACAAGGAGAGGAGAAATGAGGTGCGTTTGAGAACCCTTTCCCGATCACACGGTGTACCATCTTCTGGGTTTCCCACGCATGTTTTCGATGTAGGAAGATGCCCTTGAACCTGGAGATTTGGGACCCACGGCATGGGTACCACGCAGTAGGACTTTAAAGGGTCTGCGTTTGCTCACCCAAGCTCACCAATCCTCTCAGCCCCAAGAGTGTCCAGCCTCATGTCTCATCCAGCTGTGGGTCTAGATATGGTCAATCCAGGTTGCATCAGAGCCCCTGAACGGATTTTGTAAGAATTTCTCTCTCTTTCACTGTCTTTGTTTTATGGGGTTTTTTTTAAGTAATCTATTTTTATAATGGGGTTTAGCTGCTTTTCACTGCTGTGTTTATGCCGCTTTACACCCTCTTGATGCACTTCCAGAGAGAGATCAATACATAGGTTTTAAGACTCTTACTCGTCAGATATATTCTTGGGCGGTGAATAGGGGCTGTTGAGTCCAGTTCACTGAGCAGGGAGTAGGTCTTGTCTATTACATATTTGGCTTGTGGAACGGTATCTGAGCTAATTTCAAACCCTTGTTTTATGCATCACCCCACCTCACCTTTCCCGTTAAGCAGCCATAGTGTGTTTTCTAAATGTGTGACTCTGTTCTGTTTTGTAATTCAGTTCAAGTGTAGCGATTTTGACATTCCCTCTATAAGTGATATCTTAGGATAAGTGTCTTTTTCTCTGTGACTTATTTCACTGAGAGTCATCGTACCTAAATCCACTCATCCTGCTGCTACTAGCCTTATGACATTGATTTCATGGCTGAGTGATATTCCATTGTGCCTAAGTACCACAACTTCTTTATCCATTTTTCGCTTTCCTGGGATATTGAAGGTGTACCGAAGTGGAGGTTCTTGGAAACAGAGCAGCCCTAAACTTTGGGGTGCCTGTGTCTTGTTGATTTTTAGGTTTCCCGATTTATACGCCCATGAGTGGAAGTGCCCTATGCTCTCTAAGCTGTGCTTATTACATGTTTCAGGACACACCGTACACTTCTCCAGAGTGGCTGCTGGCAATTTACAGCCCGCCCATCAGCGTAGCAAGGCTCCCATGTCTCCATGGCCTGTCCTGCATTTCTGGTTTTTACACTTTTTTCAGCATGGCCCTTTTGACCGATGGCAAGCGAGACTTCTTTGTAGCGCTGATTTGCCTTTCGGGCTTGCCTGGTTGGCCAAAAGGGGCGTATGCGTTTTTTCCTGAATATATTCAGGAAAAAACGCATACGCCCCTTTTGGCCAAGGGCATCATTGTCAACGCTTTGCCGCTTTTCATGTGCTTTCAAGGCGAGTCGACTCTGCCTCCTGAAACCTGTTTCCTGCAATTCTGCCTTGCTTTCAAATCCTCTTCGTTGCCTTCCCTCAATATATTTGTGGACGAGAGTTATCATTTATAACTCTGCAGGTTTGTGAATTGCAGTGCCCCTGAGCTCCATTTGTCAACTCGCTTTTTTGGGAGCTGGCCGCCAAAGCGCAGGATTGCTTCAGGCCGTATTCTGGTTCCGGGGGGCAGGCTGAGCCTGTGGTTCATTCTTCTTCCTGATGGGAAAATAGAGTGACCTGTGCCTGTCCCAACACCTAGAGCTAGTCTCTCATTGGTTCCCCGTCTTCCCGTTCATCCTCAGGCCAAATTGCGACCTGTCCGAAACAGGAGGTTAAAGGTGCAGATTCTCCAAGTAGGGAGATTGTTAGTAGAGCGGCTGGAATGGCGAACCCGAGCACAAGGAGAGGAGAAATGAGGTGCGTTTGAGAACCCTTTCCCGATCACACGGTGTACCATCTTCTGGGTTTCCCACGCATGTTTTCGATGTAGGAAGATGCCCTTGAACCTGGAGATTTGGGACCCACGGCATGGGTACCACGCAGTAGGACTTTAAAGGGTCTGCGTTTGCTCACCCAAGCTCACCAATCCTCTCAGCCCCAAGAGTGTCCAGCCTCATGTCTCATCCAGCTGTGGGTCTAGATATGGTCAATCCAGGTTGCATCAGAGCCCCTGAACGGATTTTGTAAGAATTTCTCTCTCTTTCACTGTCTTTGTTTTATGGGGTTTTTTTTAAGTAATCTATTTTTATAATGGGGTTTAGCTGCTTTTCACTGCTGTGTTTATGCCGCTTTACACCCTCTTGATGCACTTCCAGAGAGAGATCAATACCTAGGTTTTAAGACTCTTACTCGTCAGATATATTCTTGGGCGGTGAATAGGGGCTGTTGAGTCCAGTTCACTGAGCAGGGAGTAGGTCTTGTCTATTACATATTTGGCTTGTGGAACGGTATCTGAGCTAATTTCAAACCCTTGTTTTATGCATCACCCCACCTCACCTTTCCCGTTAAGCAGCCATAGTGTGTTTTCTAAATGTGTGACTCTGTTCTGTTTTGTAATTCAGTTCAAGTGTAGCGATTTTGACATTCCCTCTATAAGTGATATCTTAGGATAAGTGTCTTTTTCTCTGTGACTTATTTCACTGAGAGTCATCGTACCTAAATCCACTCATCCTGCTGCTACTAGCCTTATGACATTGATTTCATGGCTGAGTGATATTCCATTGTGCCTAAGTACCACAACTTCTTTATCCATTTTTCGCTTTCCTGGGATATTGAAGGTGTACCGAAGTGGAGGTTCTTGGAAACAGAGCAGCCCTAAACTTTGGGGTGCCTGTGTCTTGTTGATTTTTAGGTTTCCCGATTTATACGCCCATGAGTGGAAGTGCCCTATGCTCTCTAAGCTGTGCTTATTACATGTTTCAGGACACACCGTACACTTCTCCAGAGTGGCTGCTGGCAATTTACAGCCCGCCCATCAGCGTAGCAAGGCTCCCATGTCTCCATGGCCTGTCCTGCATTTCTGGTTTTTACACTTTTTTCAGCATGGCCCTTTTGACCGATGGCAAGCGAGACTTCTTTGTAGCGCTGATTTGCCTTTCGGGCTTGCCTGGTTGGCCAAAAAGGGCGTATGCGTTTTTTCCTGAATATATTCAGGAAAAAACGCATACGCCCTTTTTGGCCAAGGGCATCATTGTCAACGCTTTGCCGCTTTTCATGTGCTTTCAAGGCGAGTCGACTCTGCCTCCTGAAACCTGTTTCCTGCAATTCTGCCTTGCTTTCAAATCCTCTTCGTTGCCTTCCCTCAATATATTTGTGGACGAGAGTTATCATTTATAACTCTGCAGGTTTGTGAATTGCAGTGCCCCTGAGCTCCATTTGTCAACTCGCTTTTTTGGGAGCTGGCCGCCAAAGCGCAGGATTGCTTCAGGCCGTATTCTGGTTCCGGGGGGCAGGCTGAGCCTGTGGTTCATTCTTCTTCCTGATGGGAAAATAGAGTGACCTGTGCCTGTCCCAACACCTAGAGCTAGTCTCTCATTGGTTCCCCGTCTTCCCGTTCATCCTCAGGCCAAATTGCGACCTGTCCGAAACAGGAGGTTAAAGGTGCAGATTCTCCAAGTAGGGAGATTGTTAGTAGAGCGGCTGGAATGGCGAACCCGAGCACAAGGAGAGGAGAAATGAGGTGCGTTTGAGAACCCTTTCCCGATCACACGGTGTACCATCTTCTGGGTTTCCCACGCATGTTTTCGATGTAGGAAGATGCCCTTGAACCTGGAGATTTGGGACCCACGGCATGGGTACCACGCAGTAGGACTTTAAAGGGTCTGCGTTTGCTCACCCAAGCTCACCAATCCTCTCAGCCCCAAGAGTGTCCAGCCTCATGTCTCATCCAGCTGTGGGTCTAGATATGGTCAATCCAGGTTGCATCAGAGCCCCTGAACGGATTTTGTAAGAATTTCTCTCTCTTTCACTGTCTTTGTTTTATGGGGTTTTTTTTAAGTAATCTATTTTTATAATGGGGTTTAGCTGCTTTTCACTGCTGTGTTTATGCCGCTTTACACCCTCTTGATGCACTTCCAGAGAGAGATCAATACCTAGGTTTTAAGACTCTTACTCGTCAGATATATTCTTGGGCGGTGAATAGGGGCTGTTGAGTCCAGTTCACTGAGCAGGGAGTAGGTCTTGTCTATTACATATTTGGCTTGTGGAACGGTATCTGAGCTAATTTCAAACCCTTGTTTTATGCATCACCCCACCTCACCTTTCCCGTTAAGCAGCCATAGTGTGTTTTCTAAATGTGTGACTCTGTTCTGTTTTGTAATTCAGTTCAAGTGTAGCGATTTTGACATTCCCTCTATAAGTGATATCTTAGGATAAGTGTCTTTTTCTCTGTGACTTATTTCACTGAGAGTCATCGTACCTAAATCCACTCATCCTGCTGCTACTAGCCTTATGACATTGATTTCATGGCTGAGTGATATTCCATTGTGCCTAAGTACCACAACTTCTTTATCCATTTTTCGCTTTCCTGGGATATTGAAGGTGTACCGAAGTGGAGGTTCTTGGAAACAGAGCAGCCCTAAACTTTGGGGTGCCTGTGTCTTGTTGATTTTTAGGTTTCCCGATTTATACGCCCATGAGTGGAAGTGCCCTATGCTCTCTAAGCTGTGCTTATTACATGTTTCAGGACACACCGTACACTTCTCCAGAGTGGCTGCTGGCAATTTACAGCCCGCCCATCAGCGTAGCAAGGCTCCCATGTCTCCATGGCCTGTCCTGCATTTCTGGTTTTTACACTTTTTTCAGCATGGCCCTTTTGACCGATGGCAAGCGAGACTTCTTTGTAGCGCTGATTTGCCTTTCGGGCTTGCCTGGTTGGCCAAAAAGGGCGTATGCGTTTTTTCCTGAATATATTCAGGAAAAAACGCATACGCCCCTTTTGGCCAAGGGCATCATTGTCAACGCTTTGCCGCTTTTCATGTGCTTTCAAGGCGAGTCGAGTCTGCCTCCTGAAACCTGTTTCCTGCAATTCTGCCTTGCTTTCAAATCCTCTTCGTTGCCTTCCCTCAATATATTTGTGGACGAGAGTTATCATTTATAACTCTGCAGGTTTGTGAATTGCAGTGCCCTTGAGCTCCATTTGTCAACTCGCTTTTTTGGGAGCTGGCCGCCAAAGCGCAGGATTGCTTCAGGCCGTATTCTGGTTCCGGGGGGCAGGCTGAGCCTGTGGTTCATTCTTCTTCCTGATGGGAAAATAGAGTGACCTGTGCCTGTCCCAACACCTAGAGCTAGTCTCTCATTGGTTCCCCGTCTTCCCGTTCATCCTCAGGCCAAATTGCGACCTGTCCGAAACAGGAGGTTAAAGGTGCAGATTCTCCAAGTAGGGAGATTGTTAGTAGAGCGGCTGGAATGGCGAACCCGAGCACAAGGAGAGGAGAAATGAGGTGCGTTTGAGAACCCTTTCCCGATCACACGGTGTACCATCTTCTGGGTTTCCCACGCATGTTTTCGATGTAGGAAGATGCCCTTGAACCTGGAGATTTGGGACCCACGGCATGGGTACCACGCAGTAGGACTTTAAAGGGTCTGCGTTTGCTCACCCAAGCTCACCAATCCTCTCAGCCCCAAGAGTGTCCAGCCTCATGTCTCATCCAGCTGTGGGTCTAGATATGGTCAATCCAGGTTGCATCAGAGCCCCTGAACGGATTTTGTAAGAATTTCTCTCTCTTTCACTGTCTTTGTTTTATGGGGTTTTTTTTAAGTAATCTATTTTTATAATGGGGTTTAGCTGCTTTTCACTGCTGTGTTTATGCCGCTTTACACCCTCTTGATGCACTTCCAGAGAGAGATCAATACATAGGTTTTAAGACTCTTACTCGTCAGATATATTCTTGGGCGGTGAATAGGGGCTGTTGAGTCCAGTTCACTGAGCAGGGAGTAGGTCTTGTCTATTACATATTTGGCTTGTGGAACGGTATCTGAGCTAATTTCAAACCCTTGTTTTATGCATCACCCCACCTCACCTTTCCCGTTAAGCAGCCATAGTGTGTTTTCTAAATGTGTGACTCTGTTCTGTTTTGTAATTCAGTTCAAGTGTAGCGATTTTGACATTCCCTCTATAAGTGATATCTTAGGATAAGTGTCTTTTTCTCTGTGACTTATTTCACTGAGAGTCATCGTACCTAAATCCACTCATCCTGCTGCTACTAGCCTTATGACATTGATTTCATGGCTGAGTGATATTCCATTGTGCCTAAGTACCACAACTTCTTTATCCATTTTTCGCTTTCCTGGGATATTGAAGGTGTACCGAAGTGGAGGTTCTTGGAAACAGAGCAGCCCTAAACTTTGGGGTGCCTGTGTCTTGTTGATTTTTAGGTTTCCCGATTTATACGCCCATGAGTGGAAGTGCCCTATGCTCTCTAAGCTGTGCTTATTACATGTTTCAGGACACACCGTACACTTCTCCAGAGTGGCTGCTGGCAATTTACAGCCCGCCCATCAGCGTAGCTAGGCTCCCATGTCTCCATGGCCTGTCCTGCATTTCTGGTTTTTACACTTTTTTCAGCATGGCCCTTTTGACCGATGGCAAGCGAGACTTCTTTGTAGCGCTGATTTGCCTTTCGGGCTTGCCTGGTTGGCCAAAAGGGGCGTATGCGTTTTTTCCTGAATATATTCAGGAAAAAACGCATACGCCCCTTTTGGCCAAGGGCATCATTGTCAACGCTTTGCCGCTTTTCATGTGCTTTCAAGGCGAGTCGACTCTGCCTCCTGAAACCTGTTTCCTGCAATTCTGCCTTGCTTTCAAATCCTCTTCGTTGCCTTCCCTCAATATATTTGTGGACGAGAGTTATCATTTATAACTCTGCAGGTTTGTGAATTGCAGTGCCCTTGAGCTCCATTTGTCAACTCGCTTTTTTGGGAGCTGGCCGCCAAAGCGCAGGATTGCTTCAGGCCGTATTCTGGTTCCGGGGGGCAGGCTGAGCCTGTGGTTCATTCTTCTTCCTGATGGGAAAATAGAGTGACCTGTGCCTGTCCCAACACCTAGAGCTAGTCTCTCATTGGTTCCCCGTCTTCCCGTTCATCCTCAGGCCAAATTGCGACCTGTCCGAAACAGGAGGTTAAAGGTGCAGATTCTCCAAGTAGGGAGATTGTTAGTAGAGCGGCTGGAATGGCGAACCCGAGCACAAGGAGAGGAGAAATGAGGTGCGTTTGAGAACCCTTTCCCGATCACACGGTGTACCATCTTCTGGGTTTCCCACGCATGTTTTCGATGTAGGAAGATGCCCTTGAACCTGGAGATTTGGGACCCACGGCATGGGTACCACGCAGTAGGACTTTAAAGGGTCTGCGTTTGCTCACCCAAGCTCACCAATCCTCTCAGCCCCAAGAGTGTCCAGCCTCATGTCTCATCCAGCTGTGGGTCTAGATATGGTCAATCCAGGTTGCATCAGAGCCCCTGAACGGATTTTGTAAGAATTTCTCTCTCTTTCACTGTCTTTGTTTTATGGGGTTTTTTTTAAGTAATCTATTTTTATAATGGGGTTTAGCTGCTTTTCACTGCTGTGTTTATGCCGCTTTACACCCTCTTGATGCACTTCCAGAGAGAGATCAATACATAGGTTTTAAGACTCTTACTCGTCAGATATATTCTTGGGCGGTGAATAGGGGCTGTTGAGTCCAGTTCACTGAGCAGGGAGTAGGTCTTGTCTATTACATATTTGGCTTGTGGAACGGTATCTGAGCTAATTTCAAACCCTTGTTTTATGCATCACCCCACCTCACCTTTCCCGTTAAGCAGCCATAGTGTGTTTTCTAAATGTGTGACTCTGTTCTGTTTTGTAATTCAGTTCAAGTGTAGCGATTTTGACATTCCCTCTATAAGTGATATCTTAGGATAAGTGTCTTTTTCTCTGTGACTTATTTCACTGAGAGTCATCGTACCTAAATCCACTCATCCTGCTGCTACTAGCCTTATGACATTGATTTCATGGCTGAGTGATATTCCATTGTGCCTAAGTACCACAACTTCTTTATCCATTTTTCGCTTTCCTGGGATATTGAAGGTGTACCGAAGTGGAGGTTCTTGGAAACAGAGCAGCCCTAAACTTTGGGGTGCCTGTGTCTTGTTGATTTTTAGGTTTCCCGATTTATACGCCCATGAGTGGAAGTGCCCTATGCTCTCTAAGCTGTGCTTATTACATGTTTCAGGACACACCGTACACTTCTCCAGAGTGGCTGCTGGCAATTTACAGCCCGCCCATCAGCGTAGCAAGGCTCCCATGTCTCCATGGCCTGTCCTGCATTTCTGGTTTTTACACTTTTTTCAGCATGGCCCTTTTGACCGATGGCAAGCGAGACTTCTTTGTAGCGCTGATTTGCCTTTCGGGCTTGCCTGGTTGGCCAAAAAGGGCGTATGCGTTTTTTCCTGAATATATTCAGGAAAAAACGCATACGCCCTTTTTGGCCAAGGGCATCATTGTCAACGCTTTGCCGCTTTTCATGTGCTTTCAAGGCGAGTCGACTCTGCCTCCTGAAACCTGTTTCCTGCAATTCTGCCTTGCTTTCAAATCCTCTTCGTTGCCTTCCCTCAATATATTTGTGGACGAGAGTTATCATTTATAACTCTGCAGGTTTGTGAATTGCAGTGCCCCTGAGCTCCATTTGTCAACTCGCTTTTTTGGGAGCTGGCCGCCAAAGCGCAGGATTGCTTCAGGCCGTATTCTGGTTCCGGGGGGCAGGCTGAGCCTGTGGTTCATTCTTCTTCCTGATGGGAAAATAGAGTGACCTGTGCCTGTCCCAACACCTAGAGCTAGTCTCTCATTGGTTCCCCGTCTTCCCGTTCATCCTCAGGCCAAATTGCGACCTGTCCGAAACAGGAGGTTAAAGGTGCAGATTCTCCAAGTAGGGAGATTGTTAGTAGAGCGGCTGGAATGGCGAACCCGAGCACAAGGAGAGGAGAAATGAGGTGCGTTTGAGAACCCTTTCCCGATCACACGGTGTACCATCTTCTGGGTTTCCCACGCATGTTTTCGATGTAGGAAGATGCCCTTGAACCTGGAGATTTGGGACCCACGGCATGGGTACCACGCAGTAGGACTTTAAAGGGTCTGCGTTTGCTCACCCAAGCTCACCAATCCTCTCAGCCCCAAGAGTGTCCAGCCTCATGTCTCATCCAGCTGTGGGTCTAGATATGGTCAATCCAGGTTGCATCAGAGCCCCTGAACGGATTTTGTAAGAATTTCTCTCTCTTTCACTGTCTTTGTTTTATGGGGTTTTTTTTAAGTAATCTATTTTTATAATGGGGTTTAGCTGCTTTTCACTGCTGTGTTTATGCCGCTTTACACCCTCTTGATGCACTTCCAGAGAGAGATCAATACATAGGTTTTAAGACTCTTACTCGTCAGATATATTCTTGGGCGGTGAATAGGGGCTGTTGAGTCCAGTTCACTGAGCAGGGAGTAGGTCTTGTCTATTACATATTTGGCTTGTGGAACGGTATCTGAGCTAATTTCAAACCCTTGTTTTATGCATCACCCCACCTCACCTTTCCCGTTAAGCAGCCATAGTGTGTTTTCTAAATGTGTGACTCTGTTCTGTTTTGTAATTCCGTTCAAGTGTAGCGATTTTGACATTCCCTCTATAAGTGATATCTTAGGATAAGTGTCTTTTTCTCTGTGACTTATTTCACTGAGAGTCATCGTACCTAAATCCACTCATCCTGCTGCTACTAGCCTTATGACATTGATTTCATGGCTGAGTGATATTCCATTGTGCCTAAGTACCACAACTTCTTTATCCATTTTTCGCTTTCCTGGGATATTGAAGGTGTACCGAAGTGGAGGTTCTTGGAAACAGAGCAGCCCTAAACTTTGGGGTGCCTGTGTCTTGTTGATTTTTAGGTTTCCCGATTTATACGCCCATGAGTGGAAGTGCCCTATGCTCTCTAAGCTGTGCTTATTACATGTTTCAGGACACACCGTACACTTCTCCAGAGTGGCTGCTGGCAATTTACAGCCCGCCCATCAGCGTAGCAAGGCTCCCATGTCTCCATGGCCTGTCCTGCATTTCTGGTTTTTACACTTTTTTCAGCATGGCCCTTTTGACCGATGGCAAGCGAGACTTCTTTGTAGCGCTGATTTGCCTTTCCGGCTTGCCTGGTTGGCCAAAAGGGGCGTATGCGTTTTTTCCTGAATATATTCAGGAAAAAACGCATACGCCCCTTTTGGCCAAGGGCATCATTGTCAACGCTTTGCCGCTTTTCATGTGCTTTCAAGGCGAGTCGACTCTGCCTCCTGAAACCTGTTTCCTGCAATTCTGCCTTGCTTTCAAATCCTCTTCGTTGCCTTCCCTCAATATATTTGTGGACGAGAGTTATCATTTATAACTCTGCAGGTTTGTGAATTGCAGTGCCCCTGAGCTCCATTTGTCAACTCGCTTTTTTGGGAGCTGGCCGCCAAAGCGCAGGATTGCTTCAGGCCGTATTCTGGTTCCGGGGGGCAGGCTGAGCCTGTGGTTCATTCTTCTTCCTGATGGGAAAATAGAGTGACCTGTGCCTGTCCCAACACCTAGAGCTAGTCTCTCATTGGTTCCCCGTCTTCCCGTTCATCCTCAGGCCAAATTGCGACCTGTCCGAAACAGGAGGTTAAAGGTGCAGATTCTCCAAGTAGGGAGATTGTTAGTAGAGCGGCTGGAATGGCGAACCCGAGCACAAGGAGAGGAGAAATGAGGTGCGTTTGAGAACCCTTTCCCGATCACACGGTGTACCATCTTCTGGGTTTCCCACGCATGTTTTCGATGTAGGAAGATGCCCTTGAACCTGGAGATTTGGGACCCACGGCATGGGTACCACGCAGTAGGACTTTAAAGGGTCTGCGTTTGCTCACCCAAGCTCACCAATCCTCTCAGCCCCAAGAGTGTCCAGCCTCATGTCTCATCCAGCTGTGGGTCTAGATATGGTCAATCCAGGTTGCATCAGAGCCCCTGAACGGATTTTGTAAGAATTTCTCTCTCTTTCACTGTCTTTGTTTTATGGGGTTTTTTTTAAGTAATCTATTTTTATAATGGGGTTTAGCTGCTTTTCACTGCTGTGTTTATGCCGCTTTACACCCTCTTGATGCACTTCCAGAGAGAGATCAATACATAGGTTTTAAGACTCTTACTCGTCAGATATATTCTTGGGCGGTGAATAGGGGCTGTTGAGTCCAGTTCACTGAGCAGGGAGTAGGTCTTGTCTATTACATATTTGGCTTGTGGAACGGTATCTGAGCTAATTTCAAACCCTTGTTTTATGCATCACCCCACCTCACCTTTCCCGTTAAGCAGCCATAGTGTGTTTTCTAAATGTGTGACTCTGTTCTGTTTTGTAATTCAGTTCAAGTGTAGCGATTTTGACATTCCCTCTATAAGTGATATCTTAGGATAAGTGTCTTTTTCTCTGTGACTTATTTCACTGAGAGTCATCGTACCTAAATCCACTCATCCTGCTGCTACTAGCCTTATGACATTGATTTCATGGCTGAGTGATATTCCATTGTGCCTAAGTACCACAACTTCTTTATCCATTTTTCGCTTTCCTGGGATATTGAAGGTGTACCGAAGTGGAGGTTCTTGGAAACAGAGCAGCCCTAAACTTTGGGGTGCCTGTGTCTTGTTGATTTTTAGGTTTCCCGATTTATACGCCCATGAGTGGAAGTGCCCTATGCTCTCTAAGCTGTGCTTATTACATGTTTCAGGACACACCGTACACTTCTCCAGAGTGGCTGCTGGCAATTTACAGCCCGCCCATCAGCGTAGCTAGGCTCCCATGTCTCCATGGCCTGTCCTGCATTTCTGGTTTTTACACTTTTTTCA
The DNA here is from genome assembly GCF_028564815.1 of Eubalaena glacialis. Taxonomy (NCBI): domain Eukaryota; kingdom Metazoa; phylum Chordata; class Mammalia; order Artiodactyla; family Balaenidae; genus Eubalaena; species Eubalaena glacialis. The sequence goes on along the minus strand of NW_026871732.1, from coordinate 36,997 downwards.
GCATGGCCCTTTTGACCGATGGCAAGCGAGACTTCTTTGTAGCGCTGATTTGCCTTTCGGGCTTGCCTGGTTGGCCAAAAGGGGCGTATGCGTTTTTTCCTGAATATATTCAGGAAAAAACGCATACGCCCCTTTTGGCCAAGGGCATCATTGTCAACGCTTTGCCGCTTTTCATGTGCTTTCAAGGCGAGTCGACTCTGCCTCCTGAAACCTGTTTCCTGCAATTCTGCCTTGCTTTCAAATCCTCTTCGTTGCCTTCCCTCAATATATTTGTGGACGAGAGTTATCATTTATAACTCTGCAGGTTTGTGAATTGCAGTGCCCCTGAGCTCCATTTGTCAACTCGCTTTTTTGGGAGCTGGCCGCCAAAGCGCAGGATTGCTTCAGGCCGTATTCTGGTTCCGGGGGGCAGGCTGAGCCTGTGGTTCATTCTTCTTCCTGATGGGAAAATAGAGTGACCTGTGCCTGTCCCAACACCTAGAGCTAGTCTCTCATTGGTTCCCCGTCTTCCCGTTCATCCTCAGGCCAAATTGCGACCTGTCCGAAACAGGAGGTTAAAGGTGCAGATTCTCCAAGTAGGGAGATTGTTAGTAGAGCGGCTGGAATGGCGAACCCGAGCACAAGGAGAGGAGAAATGAGGTGCGTTTGAGAACCCTTTCCCGATCACACGGTGTACCATCTTCTGGGTTTCCCACGCATGTTTTCGATGTAGGAAGATGCCCTTGAACCTGGAGATTTGGGACCCACGGCATGGGTACCACGCAGTAGGACTTTAAAGGGTCTGCGTTTGCTCACCCAAGCTCACCAATCCTCTCAGCCCCAAGAGTGTCCAGCCTCATGTCTCATCCAGCTGTGGGTCTAGATATGGTCAATCCAGGTTGCATCAGAGCCCCTGAACGGATTTTGTAAGAATTTCTCTCTCTTTCACTGTCTTTGTTTTATGGGGTTTTTTTTAAGTAATCTATTTTTATAATGGGGTTTAGCTGCTTTTCACTGCTGTGTTTATGCCGCTTTACACCCTCTTGATGCACTTCCAGAGAGAGATCAATACATAGGTTTTAAGACTCTTACTCGTCAGATATATTCTTGGGCGGTGAATAGGGGCTGTTGAGTCCAGTTCACTGAGCAGGGAGTAGGTCTTGTCTATTACATATTTGGCTTGTGGAACGGTATCTGAGCTAATTTCAAACCCTTGTTTTATGCATCACCCCACCTCACCTTTCCCGTTAAGCAGCCATAGTGTGTTTTCTAAATGTGTGACTCTGTTCTGTTTTGTAATTCAGTTCAAGTGTAGCGATTTTGACATTCCCTCTATAAGTGATATCTTAGGATAAGTGTCTTTTTCTCTGTGACTTATTTCACTGAGAGTCATCGTACCTAAATCCACTCATCCTGCTGCTACTAGCCTTATGACATTGATTTCATGGCTGAGTGATATTCCATTGTGCCTAAGTACCACAACTTCTTTATCCATTTTTCGCTTTCCTGGGATATTGAAGGTGTACCGAAGTGGAGGTTCTTGGAAACAGAGCAGCCCTAAACTTTGGGGTGCCTGTGTCTTGTTGATTTTTAGGTTTCCCGATTTATACGCCCATGAGTGGAAGTGCCCTATGCTCTCTAAGCTGTGCTTATTACATGTTTCAGGACACACCGTACACTTCTCCAGAGTGGCTGCTGGCAATTTACAGCCCGCCCATCAGCGTAGCTAGGCTCCCATGTCTCCATGGCCTGTCCTGCATTTCTGGTTTTTACACTTTTTTCAGCATGGCCCTTTTGACCGATGGCAAGCGAGACTTCTTTGTAGCGCTGATTTGCCTTTCGGGCTTGCCTGGTTGGCCAAAAGGGGCGTATGCGTTTTTTCCTGAATATATTCAGGAAAAAACGCATACGCCCTTTTTGGCCAAGGGCATCATTGTCAACGCTTTGCCGCTTTTCATGTGCTTTCAAGGCGAGTCGAGTCTGCCTCCTGAAACCTGTTTCCTGCAATTCTGCCTTGCTTTCAAATCCTCTTCGTTGCCTTCCCTCAATATATTTGTGGACGAGAGTTATCATTTATAACTCTGCAGGTTTGTGAATTGCAGTGCCCCTGAGCTCCATTTGTCAACTCGCTTTTTTGGGAGCTGGCCGCCAAAGCGCAGGATTGCTTCAGGCCGTATTCTGGTTCCGGGGGGCAGGCTGAGCCTGTGGTTCATTCTTCTTCCTGATGGGAAAATAGAGTGACCTGTGCCTGTCCCAACACCTAGAGCTAGTCTCTCATTGGTTCCCCGTCTTCCCGTTCATCCTCAGGCCAAATTGCGACCTGTCCGAAACAGGAGGTTAAAGGTGCAGATTCTCCAAGTAGGGAGATTGTTAGTAGAGCGGCTGGAATGGCGAACCCGAGCACAAGGAGAGGAGAAATGAGGTGCGTTTGAGAACCCTTTCCCGATCACACGGTGTACCATCTTCTGGGTTTCCCACGCATGTTTTCGATGTAGGAAGATGCCCTTGAACCTGGAGATTTGGGACCCACGGCATGGGTACCACGCAGTAGGACTTTAAAGGGTCTGCGTTTGCTCACCCAAGCTCACCAATCCTCTCAGCCCCAAGAGTGTCCAGCCTCATGTCTCATCCAGCTGTGGGTCTAGATATGGTCAATCCAGGTTGCATCAGAGCCCCTGAACGGATTTTGTAAGAATTTCTCTCTCTTTCACTGTCTTTGTTTTATGGGGTTTTTTTTAAGTAATCTATTTTTATAATGGGGTTTAGCTGCTTTTCACTGCTGTGTTTATGCCGCTTTACACCCTCTTGATGCACTTCCAGAGAGAGATCAATACCTAGGTTTTAAGACTCTTACTCGTCAGATATATTCTTGGGCGGTGAATAGGGGCTGTTGAGTCCAGTTCACTGAGCAGGGAGTAGGTCTTGTCTATTACATATTTGGCTTGTGGAACGGTATCTGAGCTAATTTCAAACCCTTGTTTTATGCATCACCCCACCTCACCTTTCCCGTTAAGCAGCCATAGTGTGTTTTCTAAATGTGTGACTCTGTTCTGTTTTGTAATTCAGTTCAAGTGTAGCGATTTTGACATTCCCTCTATAAGTGATATCTTAGGATAAGTGTCTTTTTCTCTGTGACTTATTTCACTGAGAGTCATCGTACCTAAATCCACTCATCCTGCTGCTACTAGCCTTATGACATTGATTTCATGGCTGAGTGATATTCCATTGTGCCTAAGTACCACAACTTCTTTATCCATTTTTCGCTTTCCTGGGATATTGAAGGTGTACCGAAGTGGAGGTTCTTGGAAACAGAGCAGCCCTAAACTTTGGGGTGCCTGTGTCTTGTTGATTTTTAGGTTTCCCGATTTATACGCCCATGAGTGGAAGTGCCCTATGCTCTCTAAGCTGTGCTTATTACATGTTTCAGGACACACCGTACACTTCTCCAGAGTGGCTGCTGGCAATTTACAGCCCGCCCATCAGCGTAGCAAGGCTCCCATGTCTCCATGGCCTGTCCTGCATTTCTGGTTTTTACACTTTTTTCAGCATGGCCCTTTTGACCGATGGCAAGCGAGACTTCTTTGTAGCGCTGATTTGCCTTTCGGGCTTGCCTGGTTGGCCAAAAGGGGCGTATGCGTTTTTTCCTGAATATATTCAGGAAAAAACGCATACGCCCCTTTTGGCCAAGGGCATCATTGTCAACGCTTTGCCGCTTTTCATGTGCTTTCAAGGCGAGTCGACTCTGCCTCCTGAAACCTGTTTCCTGCAATTCTGCCTTGCTTTCAAATCCTCTTCGTTGCCTTCCCTCAATATATTTGTGGACGAGAGTTATCATTTATAACTCTGCAGGTTTGTGAATTGCAGTGCCCCTGAGCTCCATTTGTCAACTCGCTTTTTTGGGAGCTGGCCGCCAAAGCGCAGGATTGCTTCAGGCCGTATTCTGGTTCCGGGGGGCAGGCTGAGCCTGTGGTTCATTCTTCTTCCTGATGGGAAAATAGAGTGACCTGTGCCTGTCCCAACACCTAGAGCTAGTCTCTCATTGGTTCCCCGTCTTCCCGTTCATCCTCAGGCCAAATTGCGACCTGTCCGAAACAGGAGGTTAAAGGTGCAGATTCTCCAAGTAGGGAGATTGTTAGTAGAGCGGCTGGAATGGCGAACCCGAGCACAAGGAGAGGAGAAATGAGGTGCGTTTGAGAACCCTTTCCCGATCACACGGTGTACCATCTTCTGGGTTTCCCACGCATGTTTTCGATGTAGGAAGATGCCCTTGAACCTGGAGATTTGGGACCCACGGCATGGGTACCACGCAGTAGGACTTTAAAGGGTCTGCGTTTGCTCACCCAAGCTCACCAATCCTCTCAGCCCCAAGAGTGTCCAGCCTCATGTCTCATCCAGCTGTGGGTCTAGATATGGTCAATCCAGGTTGCATCAGAGCCCCTGAACGGATTTTGTAAGAATTTCTCTCTCTTTCACTGTCTTTGTTTTATGGGGTTTTTTTTAAGTAATCTATTTTTATAATGGGGTTTAGCTGCTTTTCACTGCTGTGTTTATGCCGCTTTACACCCTCTTGATGCACTTCCAGAGAGAGATCAATACATAGGTTTTAAGACTCTTACTCGTCAGATATATTCTTGGGCGGTGAATAGGGGCTGTTGAGTCCAGTTCACTGAGCAGGGAGTAGGTCTTGTCTATTACATATTTGGCTTGTGGAACGGTATCTGAGCTAATTTCAAACCCTTGTTTTATGCATCACCCCACCTCACCTTTCCCGTTAAGCAGCCATAGTGTGTTTTCTAAATGTGTGACTCTGTTCTGTTTTGTAATTCAGTTCAAGTGTAGCGATTTTGACATTCCCTCTATAAGTGATATCTTAGGATAAGTGTCTTTTTCTCTGTGACTTATTTCACTGAGAGTCATCGTACCTAAATCCACTCATCCTGCTGCTACTAGCCTTATGACATTGATTTCATGGCTGAGTGATATTCCATTGTGCCTAAGTACCACAACTTCTTTATCCATTTTTCGCTTTCCTGGGATATTGAAGGTGTACCGAAGTGGAGGTTCTTGGAAACAGAGCAGCCCTAAACTTTGGGGTGCCTGTGTCTTGTTGATTTTTAGGTTTCCCGATTTATACGCCCATGAGTGGAAGTGCCCTATGCTCTCTAAGCTGTGCTTATTACATGTTTCAGGACACACCGTACACTTCTCCAGAGTGGCTGCTGGCAATTTACAGCCCGCCCATCAGCGTAGCAAGGCTCCCATGTCTCCATGGCCTGTCCTGCATTTCTGGTTTTTACACTTTTTTCAGCATGGCCCTTTTGACCGATGGCAAGCGAGACTTCTTTGTAGCGCTGATTTGCCTTTCGGGCTTGCCTGGTTGGCCAAAAGGGGCGTATGCGTTTTTTCCTGAATATATTCAGGAAAAAACGCATACGCCCCTTTTGGCCAAGGGCATCATTGTCAACGCTTTGCCGCTTTTCATGTGCTTTCAAGGCGAGTCGACTCTGCCTCCTGAAACCTGTTTCCTGCAATTCTGCCTTGCTTTCAAATCCTCTTCGTTGCCTTCCCTCAATATATTTGTGGACGAGAGTTATCATTTATAACTCTGCAGGTTTGTGAATTGCAGTGCCCCTGAGCTCCATTTGTCAACTCGCTTTTTTGGGAGCTGGCCGCCAAAGCGCAGGATTGCTTCAGGCCGTATTCTGGTTCCGGGGGGCAGGCTGAGCCTGTGGTTCATTCTTCTTCCTGATGGGAAAATAGAGTGACCTGTGCCTGTCCCAACACCTAGAGCTAGTCTCTCATTGGTTCCCCGTCTTCCCGTTCATCCTCAGGCCAAATTGCGACCTGTCCGAAACAGGAGGTTCAAGGTGCAGATTCTCCAAGTAGGGAGATTGTTAGTAGAGCGGCTGGAATGGCGAACCCGAGCACAAGGAGAGGAGAAATGAGGTGCGTTTGAGAACCCTTTCCCGATCACACGGTGTACCATCTTCTGGGTTTCCCACGCATGTTTTCGATGTAGGAAGATGCCCTTGAACCTGGAGATTTGGGACCCACGGCATGGGTACCACGCAGTAGGACTTTAAAGGGTCTGCGTTTGCTCACCCAAGCTCACCAATCCTCTCAGCCCCAAGAGTGTCCAGCCTCATGTCTCATCCAGCTGTGGGTCTAGATATGGTCAATCCAGGTTGCATCAGAGCCCCTGAACGGATTTTGTAAGAATTTCTCTCTCTTTCACTGTCTTTGTTTTATGGGGTTTTTTTTAAGTAATCTATTTTTATAATGGGGTTTAGCTGCTTTTCACTGCTGTGTTTATGCCGCTTTACACCCTCTTGATGCACTTCCAGAGAGAGATCAATACCTAGGTTTTAAGACTCTTACTCGTCAGATATATTCTTGGGCGGTGAATAGGGGCTGTTGAGTCCAGTTCACTGAGCAGGGAGTAGGTCTTGTCTATTACATATTTGGCTTGTGGAACGGTATCTGAGCTAATTTCAAACCCTTGTTTTATGCATCACCCCACCTCACCTTTCCCGTTAAGCAGCCATAGTGTGTTTTCTAAATGTGTGACTCTGTTCTGTTTTGTAATTCAGTTCAAGTGTAGCGATTTTGACATTCCCTCTATAAGTGATATCTTAGGATAAGTGTCTTTTTCTCTGTGACTTATTTCACTGAGAGTCATCGTACCTAAATCCACTCATCCTGCTGCTACTAGCCTTATGACATTGATTTCATGGCTGAGTGATATTCCATTGTGCCTAAGTACCACAACTTCTTTATCCATTTTTCGCTTTCCTGGGATATTGAAGGTGTACCGAAGTGGAGGTTCTTGGAAACAGAGCAGCCCTAAACTTTGGGGTGCCTGTGTCTTGTTGATTTTTAGGTTTCCCGATTTATACGCCCATGAGTGGAAGTGCCCTATGCTCTCTAAGCTGTGCTTATTACATGTTTCAGGACACACCGTACACTTCTCCAGAGTGGCTGCTGGCAATTTACAGCCCGCCCATCAGCGTAGCTAGGCTCCCATGTCTCCATGGCCTGTCCTGCATTTCTGGTTTTTACACTTTTTTCAGCATGGCCCTTTTGACCGATGGCAAGCGAGACTTCTTTGTAGCGCTGATTTGCCTTTCGGGCTTGCCTGGTTGGCCAAAAGGGGCGTATGCGTTTTTTCCTGAATATATTCAGGAAAAAACGCATACGCCCTTTTTGGCCAAGGGCATCATTGTCAACGCTTTGCCGCTTTTCATGTGCTTTCAAGGCGAGTCGAGTCTGCCTCCTGAAACCTGTTTCCTGCAATTCTGCCTTGCTTTCAAATCCTCTTCGTTGCCTTCCCTCAATATATTTGTGGACGAGAGTTATCATTTATAACTCTGCAGGTTTGTGAATTGCAGTGCCCCTGAGCTCCATTTGTCAACTCGCTTTTTTGGGAGCTGGCCGCCAAAGCGCAGGATTGCTTCAGGCCGTATTCTGGTTCCGGGGGGCAGGCTGAGCCTGTGGTTCATTCTTCTTCCTGATGGGAAAATAGAGTGACCTGTGCCTGTCCCAACACCTAGAGCTAGTCTCTCATTGGTTCCCCGTCTTCCCGTTCATCCTCAGGCCAAATTGCGACCTGTCCGAAACAGGAGGTTAAAGGTGCAGATTCTCCAAGTAGGGAGATTGTTAGTAGAGCGGCTGGAATGGCGAACCCGAGCACAAGGAGAGGAGAAATGAGGTGCGTTTGAGAACCCTTTCCCGATCACACGGTGTACCATCTTCTGGGTTTCCCACGCATGTTTTCGATGTAGGAAGATGCCCTTGAACCTGGAGATTTGGGACCCACGGCATGGGTACCACGCAGTAGGACTTTAAAGGGTCTGCGTTTGCTCACCCAAGCTCACCAATCCTCTCAGCCCCAAGAGTGTCCAGCCTCATGTCTCATCCAGCTGTGGGTCTAGATATGGTCAATCCAGGTTGCATCAGAGCCCCTGAACGGATTTTGTAAGAATTTCTCTCTCTTTCACTGTCTTTGTTTTATGGGGTTTTTTTTAAGTAATCTATTTTTATAATGGGGTTTAGCTGCTTTTCACTGCTGTGTTTATGCCGCTTTACACCCTCTTGATGCACTTCCAGAGAGAGATCAATACCTAGGTTTTAAGACTCTTACTCGTCAGATATATTCTTGGGCGGTGAATAGGGGCTGTTGAGTCCAGTTCACTGAGCAGGGAGTAGGTCTTGTCTATTACATATTTGGCTTGTGGAACGGTATCTGAGCTAATTTCAAACCCTTGTTTTATGCATCACCCCACCTCACCTTTCCCGTTAAGCAGCCATAGTGTGTTTTCTAAATGTGTGACTCTGTTCTGTTTTGTAATTCAGTTCAAGTGTAGCGATTTTGACATTCCCTCTATAAGTGATATCTTAGGATAAGTGTCTTTTTCTCTGTGACTTATTTCACTGAGAGTCATCGTACCTAAATCCACTCATCCTGCTGCTACTAGCCTTATGACATTGATTTCATGGCTGAGTGATATTCCATTGTGCCTAAGTACCACAACTTCTTTATCCATTTTTCGCTTTCCTGGGATATTGAAGGTGTACCGAAGTGGAGGTTCTTGGAAACAGAGCAGCCCTAAACTTTGGGGTGCCTGTGTCTTGTTGATTTTTAGGTTTCCCGATTTATACGCCCATGAGTGGAAGTGCCCTATGCTCTCTAAGCTGTGCTTATTACATGTTTCAGGACACACCGTACACTTCTCCAGAGTGGCTGCTGGCAATTTACAGCCCGCCCATCAGCGTAGCAAGGCTCCCATGTCTCCATGGCCTGTCCTGCATTTCTGGTTTTTACACTTTTTTCAGCATGGCCCTTTTGACCGATGGCAAGCGAGACTTCTTTGTAGCGCTGATTTGCCTTTCGGGCTTGCCTGGTTGGCCAAAAAGGGCGTATGCGTTTTTTCCTGAATATATTCAGGAAAAAACGCATACGCCCTTTTTGGCCAAGGGCATCATTGTCAACGCTTTGCCGCTTTTCATGTGCTTTCAAGGCGAGTCGACTCTGCCTCCTGAAACCTGTTTCCTGCAATTCTGCCTTGCTTTCAAATCCTCTTCGTTGCCTTCCCTCAATATATTTGTGGACGAGAGTTATCATTTATAACTCTGCAGGTTTGTGAATTGCAGTGCCCCTGAGCTCCATTTGTCAACTCGCTTTTTTGGGAGCTGGCCGCCAAAGCGCAGGATTGCTTCAGGCCGTATTCTGGTTCCGGGGGGCAGGCTGAGCCTGTGGTTCATTCTTCTTCCTGATGGGAAAATAGAGTGACCTGTGCCTGTCCCAACACCTAGAGCTAGTCTCTCATTGGTTCCCCGTCTTCCCGTTCATCCTCAGGCCAAATTGCGACCTGTCCGAAACAGGAGGTTAAAGGTGCAGATTCTCCAAGTAGGGAGATTGTTAGTAGAGCGGCTGGAATGGCGAACCCGAGCACAAGGAGAGGAGAAATGAGGTGCGTTTGAGAACCCTTTCCCGATCACACGGTGTACCATCTTCTGGGTTTCCCACGCATGTTTTCGATGTAGGAAGATGCCCTTGAACCTGGAGATTTGGGACCCACGGCATGGGTACCACGCAGTAGGACTTTAAAGGGTCTGCGTTTGCTCACCCAAGCTCACCAATCCTCTCAGCCCCAAGAGTGTCCAGCCTCATGTCTCATCCAGCTGTGGGTCTAGATATGGTCAATCCAGGTTGCATCAGAGCCCCTGAACGGATTTTGTAAGAATTTCTCTCTCTTTCACTGTCTTTGTTTTATGGGGTTTTTTTTAAGTAATCTATTTTTATAATGGGGTTTAGCTGCTTTTCACTGCTGTGTTTATGCCGCTTTACACCCTCTTGATGCACTTCCAGAGAGAGATCAATACATAGGTTTTAAGACTCTTACTCGTCAGATATATTCTTGGGCGGTGAATAGGGGCTGTTGAGTCCAGTTCACTGAGCAGGGAGTAGGTCTTGTCTATTACATATTTGGCTTGTGGAACGGTATCTGAGCTAATTTCAAACCCTTGTTTTATGCATCACCCCACCTCACCTTTCCCGTTAAGCAGCCATAGTGTGTTTTCTAAATGTGTGACTCTGTTCTGTTTTGTAATTCAGTTCAAGTGTAGCGATTTTGACATTCCCTCTATAAGTGATATCTTAGGATAAGTGTCTTTTTCTCTGTGACTTATTTCACTGAGAGTCATCGTACCTAAATCCACTCATCCTGCTGCTACTAGCCTTATGACATTGATTTCATGGCTGAGTGATATTCCATTGTGCCTAAGTACCACAACTTCTTTATCCATTTTTCGCTTTCCTGGGATATTGAAGGTGTACCGAAGTGGAGGTTCTTGGAAACAGAGCAGCCCTAAACTTTGGGGTGCCTGTGTCTTGTTGATTTTTAGGTTTCCCGATTTATACGCCCATGAGTGGAAGTGCCCTATGCTCTCTAAGCTGTGCTTATTACATGTTTCAGGACACACCGTACACTTCTCCAGAGTGGCTGCTGGCAATTTACAGCCCGCCCATCAGCGTAGCAAGGCTCCCATGTCTCCATGGCCTGTCCTGCATTTCTGGTTTTTACACTTTTTTCAGCATGGCCCTTTTGACCGATGGCAAGCGAGACTTCTTTGTAGCGCTGATTTGCCTTTCGGGCTTGCCTGGTTGGCCAAAAGGGGCGTATGCGTTTTTTCCTGAATATATTCAGGAAAAAACGCATACGCCCCTTTTGGCCAAGGGCATCATTGTCAACGCTTTGCCGCTTTTCATGTGCTTTCAAGGCGAGTCGACTCTGCCTCCTGAAACCTGTTTCCTGCAATTCTGCCTTGCTTTCAAATCCTCTTCGTTGCCTTCCCTCAATATATTTGTGGACGAGAGTTATCATTTATAACTCTGCAGGTTTGTGAATTGCAGTGCCCTTGAGCTCCATTTGTCAACTCGCTTTTTTGGGAGCTGGCCGCCAAAGCGCAGGATTGCTTCAGGCCGTATTCTGGTTCCGGGGGGCAGGCTGAGCCTGTGGTTCATTCTTCTTCCTGATGGGAAAATAGAGTGACCTGTGCCTGTCCCAACACCTAGAGCTAGTCTCTCATTGGTTCCCCGTCTTCCCGTTCATCCTCAGGCCAAATTGCGACCTGTCCGAAACAGGAGGTTCAAGGTGCAGATTCTCCAAGTAGGGAGATTGTTAGTAGAGCGGCTGGAATGGCGAACCCGAGCACAAGGAGAGGAGAAATGAGGTGCGTTTGAGAACCCTTTCCCGATCACACGGTGTACCATCTTCTGGGTTTCCCACGCATGTTTTCGATGTAGGAAGATGCCCTTGAACCTGGAGATTTGGGACCCACGGCATGGGTACCACGCAGTAAGACTTTAAAGGGTCTGCGTTTGCTCACCGAAGCTCACCAATCCTCTCAGCCCCAAGAGTGTCCAGCCTCATGTCTCATCCAGCTGTGGGTCTAGATATGGTCAATCCAGGTTGCATCAGAGCCCCTGAACGGATTTTGTAAGAATTTCTCTCTCTTTCACTGTCTTTGTTTTATGGGGTTTTTTTTAAGTAATCTATTTTTATAATGGGGTTTAGCTGCTTTTCACTGCTGTGTTTATGCCGCTTTACACCCTCTTGATGCACTTCCAGAGAGAGATCAATACATAGGTTTTAAGACTCTTACTCGTCAGATATATTCTTGGGCGGTGAATAGGGGCTGTTGAGTCCAGTTCACTGAGCAGGGAGTAGGTCTTGTCTATTACATATTTGGCTTGTGGAACGGTATCTGAGCTAATTTCAAACCCTTGTTTTATGCATCACCCCACCTCACCTTTCCCGTTAAGCAGCCATAGTGTGTTTTCTAAATGTGTGACTCTGTTCTGTTTTGTAATTCAGTTCAAGTGTAGCGATTTTGACATTCCCTCTATAAGTGATATCTTAGGATAAGTGTCTTTTTCTCTGTGACTTATTTCACTGAGAGTCATCGTACCTAAATCCACTCATCCTGCTGCTACTAGCCTTATGACATTGATTTCATGGCTGAGTGATATTCCATTGTGCCTAAGTACCACAACTTCTTTATCCATTTTTCGCTTTCCTGGGATATTGAAGGTGTACCGAAGTGGAGGTTCTTGGAAACAGAGCAGCCCTAAACTTTGGGGTGCCTGTGTCTTGTTGATTTTTAGGTTTCCCGATTTATACGCCCATGAGTGGAAGTGCCCTATGCTCTCTAAGCTGTGCTTATTACATGTTTCAGGACACACCGTACACTTCTCCAGAGTGGCTGCTGGCAATTTACAGCCCGCCCATCAGCGTAGCAAGGCTCCCATGTCTCCATGGCCTGTCCTGCATTTCTGGTTTTTACACTTTTTTCAGCATGGCCCTTTTGACCGATGGCAAGCGAGACTTCTTTGTAGCGCTGATTTGCCTTTCGGGCTTGCCTGGTTGGCCAAAAGGGGCGTATGCGTTTTTTCCTGAATATATTCAGGAAAAAACGCATACGCCCCTTTTGGCCAAGGGCATCATTGTCAACGCTTTGCCGCTTTTCATGTGCTTTCAAGGCGAGTCGACTCTGCCTCCTGAAACCTGTTTCCTGCAATTCTGCCTTGTTTTCAAATCCTCTTCGTTGCCTTCCCTCAATATATTTGTGGACGAGAGTTATCATTTATAACTCTGCAGGTTTGTGAATTGCAGTGCCCCTGAGCTCCATTTGTCAACTCGCTTTTTTGGGAGCTGGCCGCCAAAGCGCAGGATTGCTTCAGGCCGTATTCTGGTTCCGGGGGGCAGGCTGAGCCTGTGGTTCATTCTTCTTCCTGATGGGAAAATAGAGTGACCTGTGCCTGTCCCAACACCTAGAGCTAGTCTCTCATTGGTTCCCCGTCTTCCCGTTCATCCTCAGGCCAAATTGCGACCTGTCCGAAACAGGAGGTTAAAGGTGCAGATTCTCCAAGTAGGGAGATTGTTAGTAGAGCGGCTGGAATGGCGAACCCGAGCACAAGGAGAGGAGAAATGAGGTGCGTTTGAGAACCCTTTCCCGATCACACGGTGTACCATCTTCTGGGTTTCCCACGCATGTTTTCGATGTAGGAAGATGCCCTTGAACCTGGAGATTTGGGACCCACGGCATGGGTACCACGCAGTAGGACTTTAAAGGGTCTGCGTTTGCTCACCCAAGCTCACCAATCCTCTCAGCCCCAAGAGTGTCCAGCCTCATGTCTCATCCAGCTGTGGGTCTAGATATGGTCAATCCAGGTTGCATCAGAGCCCCTGAACGGATTTTGTAAGAATTTCTCTCTCTTTCACTGTCTTTGTTTTATGGGGTTTTTTTTAAGTAATCTATTTTTATAATGGGGTTTAGCTGCTTTTCACTGCTGTGTTTATGCCGCTTTACACCCTCTTGATGCACTTCCAGAGAGAGATCAATACATAGGTTTTAAGACTCTTACTCGTCAGATATATTCTTGGGCGGTGAATAGGGGCTGTTGAGTCCAGTTCACTGAGCAGGGAGTAGGTCTTGTCTATTACATATTTGGCTTGTGGAACGGTATCTGAGCTAATTTCAAACCCTTGTTTTATGCATCACCCCACCTCACCTTTCCCGTTAAGCAGCCATAGTGTGTTTTCTAAATGTGTGACTCTGTTCTGTTTTGTAATTCAGTTCAAGTGTAGCGATTTTGACATTCCCTCTATAAGTGATATCTTAGGATAAGTGTCTTTTTCTCTGTGACTTATTTCACTGAGAGTCATCGTACCTAAATCCACTCATCCTGCTGCTACTAGCCTTATGACATTGATTTCATGGCTGAGTGATATTCCATTGTGCCTAAGTACCACAACTTCTTTATCCATTTTTCGCTTTCCTGGGATATTGAAGGTGTACCGAAGTGGAGGTTCTTGGAAACAGAGCAGCCCTAAACTTTGGGGTGCCTGTGTCTTGTTGATTTTTAGGTTTCCCGATTTATACGCCCATGAGTGGAAGTGCCCTATGCTCTCTAAGCTGTGCTTATTACATGTTTCAGGACACACCGTACACTTCTCCAGAGTGGCTGCTGGCAATTTACAGCCCGCCCATCAGCGTAGCAAGGCTCCCATGTCTCCATGGCCTGTCCTGCATTTCTGGTTTTTACACTTTTTTCAGCATGGCCCTTTTGACCGATGGCAAGCGAGACTTCTTTGTAGCGCTGATTTGCCTTTCGGGCTTGCCTGGTTGGCCAAAAGGGGCGTATGCGTTTTTTCCTGAATATATTCAGGAAAAAACGCATACGCCCCTTTTGGCCAAGGGCATCATTGTCAACGCTTTGCCGCTTTTCATGTGCTTTCAAGGCGAGTCGACTCTGCCTCCTGAAACCTGTTTCCTGCAATTCTGCCTTGCTTTCAAATCCTCTTCGTTGCCTTCCCTCAATATATTTGTGGACGAGAGTTATCATTTATAACTCTGCAGGTTTGTGAATTGCAGTGCCCTTGAGCTCCATTTGTCAACTCGCTTTTTTGGGAGCTGGCCGCCAAAGCGCAGGATTGCTTCAGGCCGTATTCTGGTTCCGGGGGGCAGGCTGAGCCTGTGGTTCATTCTTCTTCCTGATGGGAAAATAGAGTGACCTGTGCCTGTCCCAACACCTAGAGCTAGTCTCTCATTGGTTCCCCGTCTTCCCGTTCATCCTCAGGCCAAATTGCGACCTGTCCGAAACAGGAGGTTAAAGGTGCAGATTCTCCAAGTAGGGAGATTGTTAGTAGAGCGGCTGGAATGGCGAACCCGAGCACAAGGAGAGGAGAAATGAGGTGCGTTTGAGAACCCTTTCCCGATCACACGGTGTACCATCTTCTGGGTTTCCCACGCATGTTTTCGATGTAGGAAGATGCCCTTGAACCTGGAGATTTGGGACCCACGGCATGGGTACCACGCAGTAGGACTTTAAAGGGTCTGCGTTTGCTCACCCAAGCTCACCAATCCTCTCAGCCCCAAGAGTGTCCAGCCTCATGTCTCATCCAGCTGTGGGTCTAGATATGGTCAATCCAGGTTGCATCAGAGCCCCTGAACGGATTTTGTAAGAATTTCTCTCTCTTTCACTGTCTTTGTTTTATGGGGTTTTTTTTAAGTAATCTATTTTTATAATGGGGTTTAGCTGCTTTTCACTGCTGTGTTTATGCCGCTTTACACCCTCTTGATGCACTTCCAGAGAGAGATCAATACCTAGGTTTTAAGACTCTTACTCGTCAGATATATTCTTGGGCGGTGAATAGGGGCTGTTGAGTCCAGTTCACTGAGCAGGGAGTAGGTCTTGTCTATTACATATTTGGCTTGTGGAACGGTATCTGAGCTAATTTCAAACCCTTGTTTTATGCATCACCCCACCTCACCTTTCCCGTTAAGCAGCCATAGTGTGTTTTCTAAATGTGTGACTCTGTTCTGTTTTGTAATTCAGTTCAAGTGTAGCGATTTTGACATTCCCTCTATAAGTGATATCTTAGGATAAGTGTCTTTTTCTCTGTGACTTATTTCACTGAGAGTCATCGTACCTAAATCCACTCATCCTGCTGCTACTAGCCTTATGACATTGATTTCATGGCTGAGTGATATTCCATTGTGCCTAAGTACCACAACTTCTTTATCCATTTTTCGCTTTCCTGGGATATTGAAGGTGTACCGAAGTGGAGGTTCTTGGAAACAGAGCAGCCCTAAACTTTGGGGTGCCTGTGTCTTGTTGATTTTTAGGTTTCCCGATTTATACGCCCATGAGTGGAAGTGCCCTATGCTCTCTAAGCTGTGCTTATTACATGTTTCAGGACACACCGTACACTTCTCCAGAGTGGCTGCTGGCAATTTACAGCCCGCCCATCAGCGTAGCAAGGCTCCCATGTCTCCATGGCCTGTCCTGCATTTCTGGTTTTTACACTTTTTTCAGCATGGCCCTTTTGACCGATGGCAAGCGAGACTTCTTTGTAGCGCTGATTTGCCTTTCGGGCTTGCCTGGTTGGCCAAAAGGGGCGTATGCGTTTTTTCCTGAATATATTCAGGAAAAAACGCATACGCCCCTTTTGGCCAAGGGCATCATTGTCAACGCTTTGCCGCTTTTCATGTGCTTTCAAGGCGAGTCGAGTCTGCCTCCTGAAACCTGTTTCCTGCAATTCTGCCTTGCTTTCAAATCCTCTTCGTTGCCTTCCCTCAATATATTTGTGGACGAGAGTTATCATTTATAACTCTGCAGGTTTGTGAATTGCAGTGCCCTTGAGCTCCATTTGTCAACTCGCTTTTTTGGGAGCTGGCCGCCAAAGCGCAGGATTGCTTCAGGCCGTATTCTGGTTCCGGGGGGCAGGCTGAGCCTGTGGTTCATTCTTCTTCCTGATGGGAAAATAGAGTGACCTGTGCCTGTCCCAACACCTAGAGCTAGTCTCTCATTGGTTCCCCGTCTTCCCGTTCATCCTCAGGCCAAATTGCGACCTGTCCGAAACAGGAGGTTAAAGGTGCAGATTCTCCAAGTAGGGAGATTGTTAGTAGAGCGGCTGGAATGGCGAACCCGAGCACAAGGAGAGGAGAAATGAGGTGCGTTTGAGAACCCTTTCCCGATCACACGGTGTACCATCTTCTGGGTTTCCCACGCATGTTTTCGATGTAGGAAGATGCCCTTGAACCTGGAGATTTGGGACCCACGGCATGGGTACCACGCAGTAGGACTTTAAAGGGTCTGCGTTTGCTCACCCAAGCTCACCAATCCTCTCAGCCCCAAGAGTGTCCAGCCTCATGTCTCATCCAGCTGTGGGTCTAGATATGGTCAATCCAGGTTGCATCAGAGCCCCTGAACGGATTTTGTAAGAATTTCTCTCTCTTTCACTGTCTTTGTTTTATGGGGTTTTTTTTAAGTAATCTATTTTTATAATGGGGTTTAGCTGCTTTTCACTGCTGTGTTTATGCCGCTTTACACCCTCTTGATGCACTTCCAGAGAGAGATCAATACCTAGGTTTTAAGACTCTTACTCGTCAGATATATTCTTGGGCGGTGAATAGGGGCTGTTGAGTCCAGTTCACTGAGCAGGGAGTAGGTCTTGTCTATTACATATTTGGCTTGTGGAACGGTATCTGAGCTAATTTCAAACCCTTGTTTTATGCATCACCCCACCTCACCTTTCCCGTTAAGCAGCCATAGTGTGTTTTCTAAATGTGTGACTCTGTTCTGTTTTGTAATTCAGTTCAAGTGTAGCGATTTTGACATTCCCTCTATAAGTGATATCTTAGGATAAGTGTCTTTTTCTCTGTGACTTATTTCACTGAGAGTCATCGTACCTAAATCCACTCATCCTGCTGCTACTAGCCTTATGACATTGATTTCATGGCTGAGTGATATTCCATTGTGCCTAAGTACCACAACTTCTTTATCCATTTTTCGCTTTCCTGGGATATTGAAGGTGTACCGAAGTGGAGGTTCTTGGAAACAGAGCAGCCCTAAACTTTGGGGTGCCTGTGTCTTGTTGATTTTTAGGTTTCCCGATTTATACGCCCATGAGTGGAAGTGCCCTATGCTCTCTAAGCTGTGCTTATTACATGTTTCAGGACACACCGTACACTTCTCCAGAGTGGCTGCTGGCAATTTACAGCCCGCCCATCAGCGTAGCAAGGCTCCCATGTCTCCATGGCCTGTCCTGCATTTCTGGTTTTTACACTTTTTTCAGCATGGCCCTTTTGACCGATGGCAAGCGAGACTTCTTTGTAGCGCTGATTTGCCTTTCGGGCTTGCCTGGTTGGCCAAAAGGGGCGTATGCGTTTTTTCCTGAATATATTCAGGAAAAAAACGCATACGCCCCTTTTGGCCAAGGGCATCATTGTCAACGCTTTGCCGCTTTTCATGTGCTTTCAAGGCGAGTCGACTCTGCCTCCTGAAACCTGTTTCCTGCAATTCTGCCTTGTTTTCAAATCCTCTTCGTTGCCTTCCCTCAATATATTTGTGGACGAGAGTTATCATTTATAACTCTGCAGGTTTGTGAATTGCAGTGCCCCTGAGCTCCATTTGTCAACTCGCTTTTTTGGGAGCTGGCCGCCAAAGCGCAGGATTGCTTCAGGCCGTATTCTGGTTCCGGGGGGCAGGCTGAGCCTGTGGTTCATTCTTCTTCCTGATGGGAAAATAGAGTGACCTGTGCCTGTCCCAACACCTAGAGCTAGTCTCTCATTGGTTCCCCGTCTTCCCGTTCATCCTCAGGCCAAATTGCGACCTGTCCGAAACAGGAGGTTAAAGGTGCAGATTCTCCAAGTAGGGAGATTGTTAGTAGAGCGGCTGGAATGGCGAACCCGAGCACAAGGAGAGGAGAAATGAGGTGCGTTTGAGAACCCTTTCCCGATCACACGGTGTACCATCTTCTGGGTTTCCCACGCATGTTTTCGATGTAGGAAGATGCCCTTGAACCTGGAGATTTGGGACCCACGGCATGGGTACCACGCAGTAGGACTTTAAAGGGTCTGCGTTTGCTCACCCAAGCTCACCAATCCTCTCAGCCCCAAGAGTGTCCAGCCTCATGTCTCATCCAGCTGTGGGTCTAGATATGGTCAATCCAGGTTGCATCAGAGCCCCTGAACGGATTTTGTAAGAATTTCTCTCTCTTTCACTGTCTTTGTTTTATGGGGTTTTTTTTAAGTAATCTATTTTTATAATGGGGTTTAGCTGCTTTTCACTGCTGTGTTTATGCCGCTTTACACCCTCTTGATGCACTTCCAGAGAGAGATCAATACATAGGTTTTAAGACTCTTACTCGTCAGATATATTCTTGGGCGGTGAATAGGGGCTGTTGAGTCCAGTTCACTGAGCAGGGAGTAGGTCTTGTCTATTACATATTTGGCTTGTGGAACGGTATCTGAGCTAATTTCAAACCCTTGTTTTATGCATCACCCCACCTCACCTTTCCCGTTAAGCAGCCATAGTGTGTTTTCTAAATGTGTGACTCTGTTCTGTTTTGTAATTCAGTTCAAGTGTAGCGATTTTGACATTCCCTCTATAAGTGATATCTTAGGATAAGTGTCTTTTTCTCTGTGACTTATTTCACTGAGAGTCATCGTACCTAAATCCACTCATCCTGCTGCTACTAGCCTTATGACATTGATTTCATGGCTGAGTGATATTCCATTGTGCCTAAGTACCACAACTTCTTTATCCATTTTTCGCTTTCCTGGGATATTGAAGGTGTACCGAAGTGGAGGTTCTTGGAAACAGAGCAGCCCTAAACTTTGGGGTGCCTGTGTCTTGTTGATTTTTAGGTTTCCCGATTTATACGCCCATGAGTGGAAGTGCCCTATGCTCTCTAAGCTGTGCTTATTACATGTTTCAGGACACACCGTACACTTCTCCAGAGTGGCTGCTGGCAATTTACAGCCCGCCCATCAGCGTAGCAAGGCTCCCATGTCTCCATGGCCTGTCCTGCATTTCTGGTTTTTACACTTTTTTCAGCATGGCCCTTTTGACCGATGGCAAGCGAGACTTCTTTGTAGCGCTGATTTGCCTTTCGGGCTTGCCTGGTTGGCCAAAAGGGGCGTATGCGTTTTTTCCTGAATATATTCAGGAAAAAACGCATACGCCCCTTTTGGCCAAGGGCATCATTGTCAACGCTTTGCCGCTTTTCATGTGCTTTCAAGGCGAGTCGACTCTGCCTCCTGAAACCTGTTTCCTGCAATTCTGCCTTGCTTTCAAATCCTCTTCGTTGCCTTCCCTCAATATATTTGTGGACGAGAGTTATCATTTATAACTCTGCAGGTTTGTGAATTGCAGTGCCCCTGAGCTCCATTTGTCAACTCGCTTTTTTGGGAGCTGGCCGCCAAAGCGCAGGATTGCTTCAGGCCGTATTCTGGTTCCGGGGGGCAGGCTGAGCCTGTGGTTCATTCTTCTTCCTGATGGGAAAATAGAGTGACCTGTGCCTGTCCCAACACCTAGAGCTAGTCTCTCATTGGTTCCCCGTCTTCCCGTTCATCCTCAGGCCAAATTGCGACCTGTCCGAAACAGGAGGTTAAAGGTGCAGATTCTCCAAGTAGGGAGATTGTTAGTAGAGCGGCTGGAATGGCGAACCCGAGCACAAGGAGAGGAGAAATGAGGTGCGTTTGAGAACCCTTTCCCGATCACACGGTGTACCATCTTCTGGGTTTCCCACGCATGTTTTCGATGTAGGAAGATGCCCTTGAACCTGGAGATTTGGGACCCACGGCATGGGTACCACGCAGTAGGACTTTAAAGGGTCTGCGTTTGCTCACCCAAGCTCACCAATCCTCTCAGCCCCAAGAGTGTCCAGCCTCATGTCTCATCCAGCTGTGGGTCTAGATATGGTCAATCCAGGTTGCATCAGAGCCCCTGAACGGATTTTGTAAGAATTTCTCTCTCTTTCACTGTCTTTGTTTTATGGGGTTTTTTTTAAGTAATCTATTTTTATAATGGGGTTTAGCTGCTTTTCACTGCTGTGTTTATGCCGCTTTACACCCTCTTGATGCACTTCCAGAGAGAGATCAATACCTAGGTTTTAAGACTCTTACTCGTCAGATATATTCTTGGGCGGTGAATAGGGGCTGTTGAGTCCAGTTCACTGAGCAGGGAGTAGGTCTTGTCTATTACATATTTGGCTTGTGGAACGGTATCTGAGCTAATTTCAAACCCTTGTTTTATGCATCACCCCACCTCACCTTTCCCGTTAAGCAGCCATAGTGTGTTTTCTAAATGTGTGACTCTGTTCTGTTTTGTAATTCAGTTCAAGTGTAGCGATTTTGACATTCCCTCTATAAGTGATATCTTAGGATAAGTGTCTTTTTCTCTGTGACTTATTTCACTGAGAGTCATCGTACCTAAATCCACTCATCCTGCTGCTACTAGCCTTATGACATTGATTTCATGGCTGAGTGATATTCCATTGTGCCTAAGTACCACAACTTCTTTATCCATTTTTCGCTTTCCTGGGATATTGAAGGTGTACCGAAGTGGAGGTTCTTGGAAACAGAGCAGCCCTAAACTTTGGGGTGCCTGTGTCTTGTTGATTTTTAGGTTTCCCGATTTATACGCCCATGAGTGGAAGTGCCCTATGCTCTCTAAGCTGTGCTTATTACATGTTTCAGGACACACCGTACACTTCTCCAGAGTGGCTGCTGGCAATTTACAGCCCGCCCATCAGCGTAGCAAGGCTCCCATGTCTCCATGGCCTGTCCTGCATTTCTGGTTTTTACACTTTTTTCAGCATGGCCCTTTTGACCGATGGCAAGCGAGACTTCTTTGTAGCGCTGATTTGCCTTTCGGGCTTGCCTGGTTGGCCAAAAGGGGCGTATGCGTTTTTTCCTGAATATATTCAGGAAAAAACGCATACGCCCCTTTTGGCCAAGGGCATCATTGTCAACGCTTTGCCGCTTTTCATGTGCTTTCAAGGCGAGTCGACTCTGCCTCCTGAAACCTGTTTCCTGCAATTCTGCCTTGCTTTCAAATCCTCTTCGTTGCCTTCCCTCAATATATTTGTGGACGAGAGTTATCATTTATAACTCTGCAGGTTTGTGAATTGCAGTGCCCCTGAGCTCCATTTGTCAACTCGCTTTTTTGGGAGCTGGCCGCCAAAGCGCAGGATTGCTTCAGGCCGTATTCTGGTTCCGGGGGGCAGGCTGAGCCTGTGGTTCATTCTTCTTCCTGATGGGAAAATAGAGTGACCTGTGCCTGTCCCAACACCTAGAGCTAGTCTCTCATTGGTTCCCCGTCTTCCCGTTCATCCTCAGGCCAAATTGCGACCTGTCCGAAACAGGAGGTTAAAGGTGCAGATTCTCCAAGTAGGGAGATTGTTAGTAGAGCGGCTGGAATGGCGAACCCGAGCACAAGGAGAGGAGAAATGAGGTGCGTTTGAGAACCCTTTCCCGATCACACGGTGTACCATCTTCTGGGTTTCCCACGCATGTTTTCGATGTAGGAAGATGCCCTTGAACCTGGAGATTTGGGACCCACGGCATGGGTACCACGCAGTAGGACTTTAAAGGGTCTGCGTTTGCTCACCCAAGCTCACCAATCCTCTCAGCCCCAAGAGTGTCCAGCCTCATGTCTCATCCAGCTGTGGGTCTAGATATGGTCAATCCAGGTTGCATCAGAGCCCCTGAACGGATTTTGTAAGAATTTCTCTCTCTTTCACTGTCTTTGTTTTATGGGGTTTTTTTTAAGTAATCTATTTTTATAATGGGGTTTAGCTGCTTTTCACTGCTGTGTTTATGCCGCTTTACACCCTCTTGATGCACTTCCAGAGAGAGATCAATACCTAGGTTTTAAGACTCTTACTCGTCAGATATATTCTTGGGCGGTGAATAGGGGCTGTTGAGTCCAGTTCACTGAGCA
Source organism: Eubalaena glacialis (assembly GCF_028564815.1). Classification (NCBI taxonomy): domain Eukaryota; kingdom Metazoa; phylum Chordata; class Mammalia; order Artiodactyla; family Balaenidae; genus Eubalaena; species Eubalaena glacialis. Next base: position 14,724 of record NW_026871732.1, on the reverse strand, counting down.
GGGAGTAGGTCTTGTCTATTACATATTTGGCTTGTGGAACGGTATCTGAGCTAATTTCAAACCCTTGTTTTATGCATCACCCCACCTCACCTTTCCCGTTAAGCAGCCATAGTGTGTTTTCTAAATGTGTGACTCTGTTCTGTTTTGTAATTCAGTTCAAGTGTAGCGATTTTGACATTCCCTCTATAAGTGATATCTTAGGATAAGTGTCTTTTTCTCTGTGACTTATTTCACTGAGAGTCATCGTACCTAAATCCACTCATCCTGCTGCTACTAGCCTTATGACATTGATTTCATGGCTGAGTGATATTCCATTGTGCCTAAGTACCACAACTTCTTTATCCATTTTTCGCTTTCCTGGGATATTGAAGGTGTACCGAAGTGGAGGTTCTTGGAAACAGAGCAGCCCTAAACTTTGGGGTGCCTGTGTCTTGTTGATTTTTAGGTTTCCCGATTTATACGCCCATGAGTGGAAGTGCCCTATGCTCTCTAAGCTGTGCTTATTACATGTTTCAGGACACACCGTACACTTCTCCAGAGTGGCTGCTGGCAATTTACAGCCCGCCCATCAGCGTAGCAAGGCTCCCATGTCTCCATGGCCTGTCCTGCATTTCTGGTTTTTACACTTTTTTCAGCATGGCCCTTTTGACCGATGGCAAGCGAGACTTCTTTGTAGCGCTGATTTGCCTTTCGGGCTTGCCTGGTTGGCCAAAAGGGGCGTATGCGTTTTTTCCTGAATATATTCAGGAAAAAACGCATACGCCCTTTTTGGCCAAGGGCATCATTGTCAACGCTTTGCCGCTTTTCATGTGCTTTCAAGGCGAGTCGACTCTGCCTCCTGAAACCTGTTTCCTGCAATTCTGCCTTGCTTTCAAATCCTCTTCGTTGCCTTCCCTCAATATATTTGTGGACGAGAGTTATCATTTATAACTCTGCAGGTTTGTGAATTGCAGTGCCCCTGAGCTCCATTTGTCAACTCGCTTTTTTGGGAGCTGGCCGCCAAAGCGCAGGATTGCTTCAGGCCGTATTCTGGTTCCGGGGGGCAGGCTGAGCCTGTGGTTCATTCTTCTTCCTGATGGGAAAATAGAGTGACCTGTGCCTGTCCCAACACCTAGAGCTAGTCTCTCATTGGTTCCCCGTCTTCCCGTTCATCCTCAGGCCAAATTGCGACCTGTCCGAAACAGGAGGTTAAAGGTGCAGATTCTCCAAGTAGGGAGATTGTTAGTAGAGCGGCTGGAATGGCGAACCCGAGCACAAGGAGAGGAGAAATGAGGTGCGTTTGAGAACCCTTTCCCGATCACACGGTGTACCATCTTCTGGGTTTCCCACGCATGTTTTCGATGTAGGAAGATGCCCTTGAACCTGGAGATTTGGGACCCACGGCATGGGTACCACGCAGTAGGACTTTAAAGGGTCTGCGTTTGCTCACCCAAGCTCACCAATCCTCTCAGCCCCAAGAGTGTCCAGCCTCATGTCTCATCCAGCTGTGGGTCTAGATATGGTCAATCCAGGTTGCATCAGAGCCCCTGAACGGATTTTGTAAGAATTTCTCTCTCTTTCACTGTCTTTGTTTTATGGGGTTTTTTTTAAGTAATCTATTTTTATAATGGGGTTTAGCTGCTTTTCACTGCTGTGTTTATGCCGCTTTACACCCTCTTGATGCACTTCCAGAGAGAGATCAATACATAGGTTTTAAGACTCTTACTCGTCAGATATATTCTTGGGCGGTGAATAGGGGCTGTTGAGTCCAGTTCACTGAGCAGGGAGTAGGTCTTGTCTATTACATATTTGGCTTGTGGAACGGTATCTGAGCTAATTTCAAACCCTTGTTTTATGCATCACCCCACCTCACCTTTCCCGTTAAGCAGCCATAGTGTGTTTTCTAAATGTGTGACTCTGTTCTGTTTTGTAATTCAGTTCAAGTGTAGCGATTTTGACATTCCCTCTATAAGTGATATCTTAGGATAAGTGTCTTTTTCTCTGTGACTTATTTCACTGAGAGTCATCGTACCTAAATCCACTCATCCTGCTGCTACTAGCCTTATGACATTGATTTCATGGCTGAGTGATATTCCATTGTGCCTAAGTACCACAACTTCTTTATCCATTTTTCGCTTTCCTGGGATATTGAAGGTGTACCGAAGTGGAGGTTCTTGGAAACAGAGCAGCCCTAAACTTTGGGGTGCCTGTGTCTTGTTGATTTTTAGGTTTCCCGATTTATACGCCCATGAGTGGAAGTGCCCTATGCTCTCTAAGCTGTGCTTATTACATGTTTCAGGACACACCGTACACTTCTCCAGAGTGGCTGCTGGCAATTTACAGCCCGCCCATCAGCGTAGCAAGGCTCCCATGTCTCCATGGCCTGTCCTGCATTTCTGGTTTTTACACTTTTTTCAGCATGGCCCTTTTGACCGATGGCAAGCGAGACTTCTTTGTAGCGCTGATTTGCCTTTCGGGCTTGCCTGGTTGGCCAAAAGGGGCGTATGCGTTTTTTCCTGAATATATTCAGGAAAAAACGCATACGCCCCTTTTGGCCAAGGGCATCATTGTCAACGCTTTGCCGCTTTTCATGTGCTTTCAAGGCGAGTCGACTCTGCCTCCTGAAACCTGTTTCCTGCAATTCTGCCTTGCTTTCAAATCCTCTTCGTTGCCTTCCCTCAATATATTTGTGGACGAGAGTTATCATTTATAACTCTGCAGGTTTGTGAATTGCAGTGCCCCTGAGCTCCATTTGTCAACTCGCTTTTTTGGGAGCTGGCCGCCAAAGCGCAGGATTGCTTCAGGCCGTATTCTGGTTCCGGGGGGCAGGCTGAGCCTGTGGTTCATTCTTCTTCCTGATGGGAAAATAGAGTGACCTGTGCCTGTCCCAACACCTAGAGCTAGTCTCTCATTGGTTCCCCGTCTTCCCGTTCATCCTCAGGCCAAATTGCGACCTGTCCGAAACAGGAGGTTAAAGGTGCAGATTCTCCAAGTAGGGAGATTGTTAGTAGAGCGGCTGGAATGGCGAACCCGAGCACAAGGAGAGGAGAAATGAGGTGCGTTTGAGAACCCTTTCCCGATCACACGGTGTACCATCTTCTGGGTTTCCCACGCATGTTTTCGATGTAGGAAGATGCCCTTGAACCTGGAGATTTGGGACCCACGGCATGGGTACCACGCAGTAGGACTTTAAAGGGTCTGCGTTTGCTCACCCAAGCTCACCAATCCTCTCAGCCCCAAGAGTGTCCAGCCTCATGTCTCATCCAGCTGTGGGTCTAGATATGGTCAATCCAGGTTGCATCAGAGCCCCTGAACGGATTTTGTAAGAATTTCTCTCTCTTTCACTGTCTTTGTTTTATGGGGTTTTTTTTAAGTAATCTATTTTTATAATGGGGTTTAGCTGCTTTTCACTGCTGTGTTTATGCCGCTTTACACCCTCTTGATGCACTTCCAGAGAGAGATCAATACATAGGTTTTAAGACTCTTACTCGTCAGATATATTCTTGGGCGGTGAATAGGGGCTGTTGAGTCCAGTTCACTGAGCAGGGAGTAGGTCTTGTCTATTACATATTTGGCTTGTGGAACGGTATCTGAGCTAATTTCAAACCCTTGTTTTATGCATCACCCCACCTCACCTTTCCCGTTAAGCAGCCATAGTGTGTTTTCTAAATGTGTGACTCTGTTCTGTTTTGTAATTCAGTTCAAGTGTAGCGATTTTGACATTCCCTCTATAAGTGATATCTTAGGATAAGTGTCTTTTTCTCTGTGACTTATTTCACTGAGAGTCATCGTACCTAAATCCACTCATCCTGCTGCTACTAGCCTTATGACATTGATTTCATGGCTGAGTGATATTCCATTGTGCCTAAGTACCACAACTTCTTTATCCATTTTTCGCTTTCCTGGGATATTGAAGGTGTACCGAAGTGGAGGTTCTTGGAAACAGAGCAGCCCTAAACTTTGGGGTGCCTGTGTCTTGTTGATTTTTAGGTTTCCCGATTTATACGCCCATGAGTGGAAGTGCCCTATGCTCTCTAAGCTGTGCTTATTACATGTTTCAGGACACACCGTACACTTCTCCAGAGTGGCTGCTGGCAATTTACAGCCCGCCCATCAGCGTAGCAAGGCTCCCATGTCTCCATGGCCTGTCCTGCATTTCTGGTTTTTACACTTTTTTCAGCATGGCCCTTTTGACCGATGGCAAGCGAGACTTCTTTGTAGCGCTGATTTGCCTTTCGGGCTTGCCTGGTTGGCCAAAAGGGGCGTATGCGTTTTTTCCTGAATATATTCAGGAAAAAACGCATACGCCCCTTTTGGCCAAGGGCATCATTGTCAACGCTTTGCCGCTTTTCATGTGCTTTCAAGGCGAGTCGACTCTGCCTCCTGAAACCTGTTTCCTGCAATTCTGCCTTGCTTTCAAATCCTCTTCGTTGCCTTCCCTCAATATATTTGTGGACGAGAGTTATCATTTATAACTCTGCAGGTTTGTGAATTGCAGTGCCCCTGAGCTCCATTTGTCAACTCGCTTTTTTGGGAGCTGGCCGCCAAAGCGCAGGATTGCTTCAGGCCGTATTCTGGTTCCGGGGGGCAGGCTGAGCCTGTGGTTCATTCTTCTTCCTGATGGGAAAATAGAGTGACCTGTGCCTGTCCCAACACCTAGAGCTAGTCTCTCATTGGTTCCCCGTCTTCCCGTTCATCCTCAGGCCAAATTGCGACCTGTCCGAAACAGGAGGTTAAAGGTGCAGATTCTCCAAGTAGGGAGATTGTTAGTAGAGCGGCTGGAATGGCGAACCCGAGCACAAGGAGAGGAGAAATGAGGTGCGTTTGAGAACCCTTTCCCGATCACACGGTGTACCATCTTCTGGGTTTCCCACGCATGTTTTCGATGTAGGAAGATGCCCTTGAACCTGGAGATTTGGGACCCACGGCATGGGTACCACGCAGTAGGACTTTAAAGGGTCTGCGTTTGCTCACCCAAGCTCACCAATCCTCTCAGCCCCAAGAGTGTCCAGCCTCATGTCTCATCCAGCTGTGGGTCTAGATATGGTCAATCCAGGTTGCATCAGAGCCCCTGAACGGATTTTGTAAGAATTTCTCTCTCTTTCACTGTCTTTGTTTTATGGGGTTTTTTTTAAGTAATCTATTTTTATAATGGGGTTTAGCTGCTTTTCACTGCTGTGTTTATGCCGCTTTACACCCTCTTGATGCACTTCCAGAGAGAGATCAATACATAGGTTTTAAGACTCTTACTCGTCAGATATATTCTTGGGCGGTGAATAGGGGCTGTTGAGTCCAGTTCACTGAGCAGGGAGTAGGTCTTGTCTATTACATATTTGGCTTGTGGAACGGTATCTGAGCTAATTTCAAACCCTTGTTTTATGCATCACCCCACCTCACCTTTCCCGTTAAGCAGCCATAGTGTGTTTTCTAAATGTGTGACTCTGTTCTGTTTTGTAATTCAGTTCAAGTGTAGCGATTTTGACATTCCCTCTATAAGTGATATCTTAGGATAAGTGTCTTTTTCTCTGTGACTTATTTCACTGAGAGTCATCGTACCTAAATCCACTCATCCTGCTGCTACTAGCCTTATGACATTGATTTCATGGCTGAGTGATATTCCATTGTGCCTAAGTACCACAACTTCTTTATCCATTTTTCGCTTTCCTGGGATATTGAAGGTGTACCGAAGTGGAGGTTCTTGGAAACAGAGCAGCCCTAAACTTTGGGGTGCCTGTGTCTTGTTGATTTTTAGGTTTCCCGATTTATACGCCCATGAGTGGAAGTGCCCTATGCTCTCTAAGCTGTGCTTATTACATGTTTCAGGACACACCGTACACTTCTCCAGAGTGGCTGCTGGCAATTTACAGCCCGCCCATCAGCGTAGCAAGGCTCCCATGTCTCCATGGCCTGTCCTGCATTTCTGGTTTTTACACTTTTTTCAGCATGGCCCTTTTGACCGATGGCAAGCGAGACTTCTTTGTAGCGCTGATTTGCCTTTCGGGCTTGCCTGGTTGGCCAAAAGGGGCGTATGCGTTTTTTCCTGAATATATTCAGGAAAAAACGCATACGCCCTTTTTGGCCAAGGGCATCATTGTCAACGCTTTGCCGCTTTTCATGTGCTTTCAAGGCGAGTCGACTCTGCCTCCTGAAACCTGTTTCCTGCAATTCTGCCTTGCTTTCAAATCCTCTTCGTTGCCTTCCCTCAATATATTTGTGGACGAGAGTTATCATTTATAACTCTGCAGGTTTGTGAATTGCAGTGCCCCTGAGCTCCATTTGTCAACTCGCTTTTTTGGGAGCTGGCCGCCAAAGCGCAGGATTGCTTCAGGCCGTATTCTGGTTCCGGGGGGCAGGCTGAGCCTGTGGTTCATTCTTCTTCCTGATGGGAAAATAGAGTGACCTGTGCCTGTCCCAACACCTAGAGCTAGTCTCTCATTGGTTCCCCGTCTTCCCGTTCATCCTCAGGCCAAATTGCGACCTGTCCGAAACAGGAGGTTAAAGGTGCAGATTCTCCAAGTAGGGAGATTGTTAGTAGAGCGGCTGGAATGGCGAACCCGAGCACAAGGAGAGGAGAAATGAGGTGCGTTTGAGAACCCTTTCCCGATCACACGGTGTACCATCTTCTGGGTTTCCCACGCATGTTTTCGATGTAGGAAGATGCCCTTGAACCTGGAGATTTGGGACCCACGGCATGGGTACCACGCAGTAGGACTTTAAAGGGTCTGCGTTTGCTCACCCAAGCTCACCAATCCTCTCAGCCCCAAGAGTGTCCAGCCTCATGTCTCATCCAGCTGTGGGTCTAGATATGGTCAATCCAGGTTGCATCAGAGCCCCTGAACGGATTTTGTAAGAATTTCTCTCTCTTTCACTGTCTTTGTTTTATGGGGTTTTTTTTAAGTAATCTATTTTTATAATGGGGTTTAGCTGCTTTTCACTGCTGTGTTTATGCCGCTTTACACCCTCTTGATGCACTTCCAGAGAGAGATCAATACATAGGTTTTAAGACTCTTACTCGTCAGATATATTCTTGGGCGGTGAATAGGGGCTGTTGAGTCCAGTTCACTGAGCAGGGAGTAGGTCTTGTCTATTACATATTTGGCTTGTGGAACGGTATCTGAGCTAATTTCAAACCCTTGTTTTATGCATCACCCCACCTCACCTTTCCCGTTAAGCAGCCATAGTGTGTTTTCTAAATGTGTGACTCTGTTCTGTTTTGTAATTCAGTTCAAGTGTAGCGATTTTGACATTCCCTCTATAAGTGATATCTTAGGATAAGTGTCTTTTTCTCTGTGACTTATTTCACTGAGAGTCATCGTACCTAAATCCACTCATCCTGCTGCTACTAGCCTTATGACATTGATTTCATGGCTGAGTGATATTCCATTGTGCCTAAGTACCACAACTTCTTTATCCATTTTTCGCTTTCCTGGGATATTGAAGGTGTACCGAAGTGGAGGTTCTTGGAAACAGAGCAGCCCTAAACTTTGGGGTGCCTGTGTCTTGTTGATTTTTAGGTTTCCCGATTTATACGCCCATGAGTGGAAGTGCCCTATGCTCTCTAAGCTGTGCTTATTACATGTTTCAGGACACACCGTACACTTCTCCAGAGTGGCTGCTGGCAATTTACAGCCCGCCCATCAGCGTAGCAAGGCTCCCATGTCTCCATGGCCTGTCCTGCATTTCTGGTTTTTACACTTTTTTCAGCATGGCCCTTTTGACCGATGGCAAGCGAGACTTCTTTGTAGCGCTGTTGCCTTTCGGGCTTGCCTGGTTGGCCAAAAGGGGCGTATGCGTTTTTTCCTGAATATATTCAGGAAAAAACGCATACGCCCCTTTTGGCCAAGGGCATCATTGTCAACGCTTTGCCGCTTTTCATGTGCTTTCAAGGCGAGTCGACTCTGCCTCCTGAAACCTGTTTCCTGCAATTCTGCCTTGCTTTCAAATCCTCTTCGTTGCCTTCCCTCAATATATTTGTGGACGAGAGTTATCATTTATAACTCTGCAGGTTTGTGAATTGCAGTGCCCCTGAGCTCCATTTGTCAACTCGCTTTTTTGGGAGCTGGCCGCCAAAGCGCAGGATTGCTTCAGGCCGTATTGTATTCTGGTTCCGGGGGGCAGGCTGAGCCTGTGGTTCATTCTTCTTCCTGATGGGAAAATAGAGTGACCTGTGCCTGTCCCAACACCTAGAGCTAGTCTCTCATTGGTTCCCCGTCTTCCCGTTCATCCTCAGGCCAAATTGCGACCTGTCCGAAACAGGAGGTTAAAGGTGCAGATTCTCCAAGTAGGGAGATTGTTAGTAGAGCGGCTGGAATGGCGAACCCGAGCACAAGGAGAGGAGAAATGAGGTGCGTTTGAGAACCCTTTCCCGATCACACGGTGTACCATCTTCTGGGTTTCCCACGCATGTTTTCGATGTAGGAAGATGCCCTTGAACCTGGAGATTTGGGACCCACGGCATGGGTACCACGCAGTAGGACTTTAAAGGGTCTGCGTTTGCTCACCCAAGCTCACCAATCCTCTCAGCCCCAAGAGTGTCCAGCCTCATGTCTCATCCAGCTGTGGGTCTAGATATGGTCAATCCAGGTTGCATCAGAGCCCCTGAACGGATTTTGTAAGAATTTCTCTCTCTTTCACTGTCTTTGTTTTATGGGGTTTTTTTTTAAGTAATCTATTTTTATAATGGGGTTTAGCTGCTTTTCACTGCTGTGTTTATGCCGCTTTACACCCTCTTGATGCACTTCCAGAGAGAGATCAATACATAGGTTTTAAGACTCTTACTCGTCAGATATATTCTTGGGCGGTGAATAGGGGCTGTTGAGTCCAGTTCACTGAGCAGGGAGTAGGTCTTGTCTATTACATATTTGGCTTGTGGAACGGTATCTGAGCTAATTTCAAACCCTTGTTTTATGCATCACCCCACCTCACCTTTCCCGTTAAGCAGCCATAGTGTGTTTTCTAAATGTGTGACTCTGTTCTGTTTTGTAATTCCGTTCAAGTGTAGCGATTTTGACATTCCCTCTATAAGTGATATCTTAGGATAAGTGTCTTTTTCTCTGTGACTTATTTCACTGAGAGTCATCGTACCTAAATCCACTCATCCTGCTGCTACTAGCCTTATGACATTGATTTCATGGCTGAGTGATATTCCATTGTGCCTAAGTACCACAACTTCTTTATCCATTTTTCGCTTTCCTGGGATATTGAAGGTGTACCGAAGTGGAGGTTCTTGGAAACAGAGCAGCCCTAAACTTTGGGGTGCCTGTGTCTTGTTGATTTTTAGGTTTCCCGATTTATACGCCCATGAGTGGAAGTGCCCTATGCTCTCTAAGCTGTGCTTATTACATGTTTCAGGACACACCGTACACTTCTCCAGAGTGGCTGCTGGCAATTTACAGCCCGCCCATCAGCGTAGCAAGGCTCCCATGTCTCCATGGCCTGTCCTGCATTTCTGGTTTTTACACTTTTTTCAGCATGGCCCTTTTGACCGATGGCAAGCGAGACTTCTTTGTAGCGCTGATTTGCCTTTCGGGCTTGCCTGGTTGGCCAAAAGGGGCGTATGCGTTTTTTCCTGAATATATTCAGGAAAAAAACGCATACGCCCCTTTTGGCCAAGGGCATCATTGTCAACGCTTTGCCGCTTTTCATGTGCTTTCAAGGCGAGTCGACTCTGCCTCCTGAAACCTGTTTCCTGCAATTCTGCCTTGCTTTCAAATCCTCTTCGTTGCCTTCCCTCAATATATTTGTGGACGAGAGTTATCATTTATAACTCTGCAGGTTTGTGAATTGCAGTGCCCCTGAGCTCCATTTGTCAACTCGCTTTTTTGGGAGCTGGCCGCCAAAGCGCAGGATTGCTTCAGGCCGTATTCTGGTTCCGGGGGGCAGGCTGAGCCTGTGGTTCATTCTTCTTCCTGATGGGAAAATAGAGTGACCTGTGCCTGTCCCAACACCTAGAGCTAGTCTCTCATTGGTTCCCCGTCTTCCCGTTCATCCTCAGGCCAAATTGCGACCTGTCCGAAACAGGAGGTTAAAGGTGCAGATTCTCCAAGTAGGGAGATTGTTAGTAGAGCGGCTGGAATGGCGAACCCGAGCACAAGGAGAGGAGAAATGAGGTGCGTTTGAGAACCCTTTCCCGATCACACGGTGTACCATCTTCTGGGTTTCCCACGCATGTTTTCGATGTAGGAAGATGCCCTTGAACCTGGAGATTTGGGACCCACGGCATGGGTACCACGCAGTAGGACTTTAAAGGGTCTGCGTTTGCTCACCCAAGCTCACCAATCCTCTCAGCCCCAAGAGTGTCCAGCCTCATGTCTCATCCAGCTGTGGGTCTAGATATGGTCAATCCAGGTTGCATCAGAGCCCCTGAACGGATTTTGTAAGAATTTCTCTCTCTTTCACTGTCTTTGTTTTATGGGGTTTTTTTTAAGTAATCTATTTTTATAATGGGGTTTAGCTGCTTTTCACTGCTGTGTTTATGCCGCTTTACACCCTCTTGATGCACTTCCAGAGAGAGATCAATACATAGGTTTTAAGACTCTTACTCGTCAGATATATTCTTGGGCGGTGAATAGGGGCTGTTGAGTCCAGTTCACTGAGCAGGGAGTAGGTCTTGTCTATTACATATTTGGCTTGTGGAACGGTATCTGAGCTAATTTCAAACCCTTGTTTTATGCATCACCCCACCTCACCTTTCCCGTTAAGCAGCCATAGTGTGTTTTCTAAATGTGTGACTCTGTTCTGTTTTGTAATTCAGTTCAAGTGTAGCGATTTTGACATTCCCTCTATAAGTGATATCTTAGGATAAGTGTCTTTTTCTCTGTGACTTATTTCACTGAGAGTCATCGTACCTAAATCCACTCATCCTGCTGCTACTAGCCTTATGACATTGATTTCATGGCTGAGTGATATTCCATTGTGCCTAAGTACCACAACTTCTTTATCCATTTTTCGCTTTCCTGGGATATTGAAGGTGTACCGAAGTGGAGGTTCTTGGAAACAGAGCAGCCCTAAACTTTGGGGTGCCTGTGTCTTGTTGATTTTTAGGTTTCCCGATTTATACGCCCATGAGTGGAAGTGCCCTATGCTCTCTAAGCTGTGCTTATTACATGTTTCAGGACACACCGTACACTTCTCCAGAGTGGCTGCTGGCAATTTACAGCCCGCCCATCAGCGTAGCAAGGCTCCCATGTCTCCATGGCCTGTCCTGCATTTCTGGTTTTTACACTTTTTTCAGCATGGCCCTTTTGACCGATGGCAAGCGAGACTTCTTTGTAGCGCTGATTTGCCTTTCGGGCTTGCCTGGTTGGCCAAAAGGGGCGTATGCGTTTTTTCCTGAATATATTCAGGAAAAAACGCATACGCCCTTTTTGGCCAAGGGCATCATTGTCAACGCTTTGCCGCTTTTCATGTGCTTTCAAGGCGAGTCGAGTCTGCCTCCTGAAACCTGTTTCCTGCAATTCTGCCTTGCTTTCAAATCCTCTTCGTTGCCTTCCCTCAATATATTTGTGGACGAGAGTTATCATTTATAACTCTGCAGGTTTGTGAATTGCAGTGCCCCCTGAGCTCCATTTGTCAACTCGCTTTTTTGGGAGCTGGCCGCCAAAGCGCAGGATTGCTTCAGGCCGTATTCTGGTTCCGGGGGGCAGGCTGAGCCTGTGGTTCATTCTTCTTCCTGATGGGAAAATAGAGTGACCTGTGCCTGTCCCAACACCTAGAGCTAGTCTCTCATTGGTTCCCCGTCTTCCCGTTCATCCTCAGGCCAAATTGCGACCTGTCCGAAACAGGAGGTTAAAGGTGCAGATTCTCCAAGTAGGGAGATTGTTAGTAGAGCGGCTGGAATGGCGAACCCGAGCACAAGGAGAGGAGAAATGAGGTGCGTTTGAGAACCCTTTCCCGATCACACGGTGTACCATCTTCTGGGTTTCCCACGCATGTTTTCGATGTAGGAAGATGCCCTTGAACCTGGAGATTTGGGACCCACGGCATGGGTACCACGCAGTAGGACTTTAAAGGGTCTGCGTTTGCTCACCCAAGCTCACCAATCCTCTCAGCCCCAAGAGTGTCCAGCCTCATGTCTCATCCAGCTGTGGGTCTAGATATGGTCAATCCAGGTTGCATCAGAGCCCCTGAACGGATTTTGTAAGAATTTCTCTCTCTTTCACTGTCTTTGTTTTATGGGGTTTTTTTTAAGTAATCTATTTTTATAATGGGGTTTAGCTGCTTTTCACTGCTGTGTTTATGCCGCTTTACACCCTCTTGATGCACTTCCAGAGAGAGATCAATACATAGGTTTTAAGACTCTTACTCGTCAGATATATTCTTGGGCGGTGAATAGGGGCTGTTGAGTCCAGTTCACTGAGCAGGGAGTAGGTCTTGTCTATTACATATTTGGCTTGTGGAACGGTATCTGAGCTAATTTCAAACCCTTGTTTTATGCATCACCCCACCTCACCTTTCCCGTTAAGCAGCCATAGTGTGTTTTCTAAATGTGTGACTCTGTTCTGTTTTGTAATTCAGTTCAAGTGTAGCGATTTTGACATTCCCTCTATAAGTGATATCTTAGGATAAGTGTCTTTTTCTCTGTGACTTATTTCACTGAGAGTCATCGTACCTAAATCCACTCATCCTGCTGCTACTAGCCTTATGACATTGATTTCATGGCTGAGTGATATTCCATTGTGCCTAAGTACCACAACTTCTTTATCCATTTTTCGCTTTCCTGGGATATTGAAGGTGTACCGAAGTGGAGGTTCTTGGAAACAGAGCAGCCCTAAACTTTGGGGTGCCTGTGTCTTGTTGATTTTTAGGTTTCCCGATTTATACGCCCATGAGTGGAAGTGCCCTATGCTCTCTAAGCTGTGCTTATTACATGTTTCAGGACACACCGTACACTTCTCCAGAGTGGCTGCTGGCAATTTACAGCCCGCCCATCAGCGTAGCAAGGCTCCCATGTCTCCATGGCCTGTCCTGCATTTCTGGTTTTTACACTTTTTTCAGCATGGCCCTTTTGACCGATGGCAAGCGAGACTTCTTTGTAGCGCTGATTTGCCTTTCGGGCTTGCCTGGTTGGCCAAAAGGGGCGTATGCGTTTTTTCCTGAATATATTCAGGAAAAAACGCATACGCCCCTTTTGGCCAAGGGCATCATTGTCAACGCTTTGCCGCTTTTCATGTGCTTTCAAGGCGAGTCGAGTCTGCCTCCTGTAGAACCTGTTTCCTGCAATTCTGCCTTGCTTTCAAATCCTCTTCGTTGCCTTCCCTCAATATATTTGTGGACGAGAGTTATCATTTATAACTCTGCAGGTTTGTGAATTGCAGTGCCCTTGAGCTCCATTTGTCAACTCGCTTTTTTGGGAGCTGGCCGCCAAAGCGCAGGATTGCTTCAGGCCGTATTCTGGTTCCGGGGGGCAGGCTGAGCCTGTGGTTCATTCTTCTTCCTGATGGGAAAATAGAGTGACCTGTGCCTGTCCCAACACCTAGAGCTAGTCTCTCATTGGTTCCCCGTCTTCCCGTTCATCCTCAGGCCAAATTGCGACCTGTCCGAAACAGGAGGTTAAAGGTGCAGATTCTCCAAGTAGGGAGATTGTTAGTAGAGCGGCTGGAATGGCGAACCCGAGCACAAGGAGAGGAGAAATGAGGTGCGTTTGAGAACCCTTTCCCGATCACACGGTGTACCATCTTCTGGGTTTCCCACGCATGTTTTCGATGTAGGAAGATGCCCTTGAACCTGGAGATTTGGGACCCACGGCATGGGTACCACGCAGTAGGACTTTAAAGGGTCTGCGTTTGCTCACCCAAGCTCACCAATCCTCTCAGCCCCAAGAGTGTCCAGCCTCATGTCTCATCCAGCTGTGGGTCTAGATATGGTCAATCCAGGTTGCATCAGAGCCCCTGAACGGATTTTGTAAGAATTTCTCTCTCTTTCACTGTCTTTGTTTTATGGGGTTTTTTTTAAGTAATCTATTTTTATAATGGGGTTTAGCTGCTTTTCACTGCTGTGTTTATGCCGCTTTACACCCTCTTGATGCACTTCCAGAGAGAGATCAATACATAGGTTTTAAGACTCTTACTCGTCAGATATATTCTTGGGCGGTGAATAGGGGCTGTTGAGTCCAGTTCACTGAGCAGGGAGTAGGTCTTGTCTATTACATATTTGGCTTGTGGAACGGTATCTGAGCTAATTTCAAACCCTTGTTTTATGCATCACCCCACCTCACCTTTCCCGTTAAGCAGCCATAGTGTGTTTTCTAAATGTGTGACTCTGTTCTGTTTTGTAATTCCGTTCAAGTGTAGCGATTTTGACATTCCCTCTATAAGTGATATCTTAGGATAAGTGTCTTTTTCTCTGTGACTTATTTCACTGAGAGTCATCGTACCTAAATCCACTCATCCTGCTGCTACTGAGCCTTATGACATTGATTTCATGGCTGAGTGATATTCCATTGTGCCTAAGTACCACAACTTCTTTATCCATTTTTCGCTTTCCTGGGATATTGAAGGTGTACCGAAGTGGAGGTTCTTGGAAACAGAGCAGCCCTAAACTTTGGGGTGCCTGTGTCTTGTTGATTTTTAGGTTTCCCGATTTATACGCCCATGAGTGGAAGTGCCCTATGCTCTCTAAGCTGTGCTTATTACATGTTTCAGGACACACCGTACACTTCTCCAGAGTGGCTGCTGGCAATTTACAGCCCGCCCATCAGCGTAGCAAGGCTCCCATGTCTCCATGGCCTGTCCTGCATTTCTGGTT
>NW_026871731.1:0-50483 GCF_028564815.1 Eubalaena glacialis | reverse complement strand
GTCCAAGTTTCCTGCGGAAGAGTGTGGCTGCCTGTGTTGGCTTCACTTCTGGAAGGCCTGTGTGGAGCGACGAGAGAGGGTTCCTAGAGAAAGGGAACGTGTCCTGTGCCCTGCAGGAGGCATCCCAGAGCCCTCATCGCCAAAGGGAAAGCTAGAGCCCTCCACAGGGTTCCAAGTATCCTTCAGATAGTCCGTCCACGCATTGAGGCGTGCAGGGGGTGTCCACTGACTCTGGGGCAGGTGGGGGCAGGAGCTCCAGTATGCTTTTCCTCCTCCCCGTGCCCCATAGAGGAACGCTGCGCACAGGATCCCCCATTCTGGGCGACTGCGCAGCATTAGGCTCTCGAGTGCCTCCGGATCACCGCTTTGAAAGCAGAGTGAAAGGGAACCTTCTCCTTTTGCTCCAGCTAGCTAGCTGGCCAAAGCATTCAAGAGACCTCCGGAACACAGCTCTCGCAGGCCTTCGGTGCCATGCCAGGGGCAGGCAGTGCAGAGCGTGAGCTGCAAGGAAAACACTCTTTTCCTGGTGTCCGTTCCGGGTACCCTTTTACTTACCCGCCCTTTCTCTAGGCCACGCAGAGACTAGACATGACATGCTGTCTCGAAGAGGTAGAGCTTCCCCTGAACTCTCCTACGCTTAGAGACGGCGCGAGGACACGTAACCTTCCTGGAGCCTGAAGTCCCGTAGACTCCTCACACACTGCACAACTCCCTGCTTGGAGATGAAACCGGGGAAGTGCCAGAGTGCTCCTTCGGTCTCTTTTCGCTCGCCTGAAACTAAACGCACTAGGGCAGTTTTGAAGTTTCGGATTCGGAAGCTCTGCGAACAGTGGCAATTCTCAGCAACAAAGGGCAGCCCCAGCCTCAAAGCTGCCGGAAAGCAGAGGGCTGCTGTCAGTCTTCAGTGCTGGAGTGCCCCCGTGGTTAGGAAAAGGGCGCTCTCCTGAGAGCAACACGGTGCTTGCCTGTCCTTGCAGGAGGCATCGCCAAGGCGCCAGTGCTAAAGGGAACACGACTGTGCCAGGCAGGCTCATAGTAAGGCCCATGGACTGCATGCACAAGCTTGGGCGTGCAGCCTTTCCCGTGAAAACGTAGTCCACGCAGGGCCTTCACGCTAGTGAGCTTTCCAGGTCTCCTAGGCCTCCTGCCTCCTAGGCCCCTCCCGTGGAGGAAGACTGCATCGCGAACGTCTCTTCCAAGGGCGACTTCACAACATCCAGGGACCTTGGGCCTCCGGATGACAGCTCGTAAGGCGGAGAGAAAGGCGACACACTGCTTCCTTCGTCGGAGAGCTAGATGTCCGAGCTTGCTAACGGCCGCCCGAACACAGGTCCGGCAGGTCTTTTAGGTGTACGGCCAGTGGTTGCCAGCGCTGAACCTGGGCGGCAATGAAGCAACCCTCTCCGTGGGCTTTAGAATGGGAGCCCTTGCTTGCTGTCTCCCTACGCCAAGCAGACAGTTGCCTTTCGAAGCAGCCTGGCCAAGGCACACTTCTCCCCTGAAGCACCCACTAGCTTTTGGCAAGGCGTACGGCCGGCGAGGCCTAGCCCAAGGCACTAAGTACGTCACGCTAGTCTCCCCGTCCCATGCAGAATTGCCCTGGTACGGCGTCTTAACAGGGACGGGCAGGGTGCCGCTTGCGACTCTTTGCCTCTGTCAGAAACTACCTGGACTCTGCAGGGCGCCACTCTGATACCGGTGACCTAGTGAGCAAAGCCCTCTTTCCCCCGCTGGAGAGCAGGCTACGTGCAGCGTCCAAGTTTCCTGCGGAAGAGTGTGGCTGCCTGTGTTGGCTTCACTTCTGGAAGGCCTGTGTGGAGCGACGAGAGAGGGTTCCTAGAGAAAGGGAACGTGTCCTGTGCCCTGCAGGAGGCATCCCAGAGCCCTCATCGCCAAAGGGAAAGCTAGAGCCCTCCACAGGGTTCCAAGTATCCTTCAGATAGTCCGTCCACGCATTGAGGCGTGCAGGGGGTGTCCACTGACTCTGGGGCAGGTGGGGGCAGGAGCTCCAGTATGCTTTTCCTCCTCCCCGTGCCCCATAGAGGAACGCTGCGCACAGGATCCCCCATTCTGGGCGACTGCGCAGCATTAGGCTCTCGAGTGCCTCCGGATCACCGCTTTGAAAGCAGAGTGAAAGGGAACCTTCTCCTTTTGCTCCAGCTAGCTAGCTGGCCAAAGCATTCAAGAGACCTCCGGAACACAGCTCTCGCAGGCCTTCGGTGCCATGCCAGGGGCAGGCAGTGCAGAGCGTGAGCTGCAAGGAAAACACTCTTTTCCTGGTGTCCGTTCCGGGTACCCTTTTACTTACCCGCCCTTTCTCTAGGCCACGCAGAGACTAGACATGACATGCTGTCTCGAAGAGGTAGAGCTTCCCCTGAACTCTCCTACGCTTAGAGACGGCGCGAGGACACGTAACCTTCCTGGAGCCTGAAGTCCCGTAGACTCCTCACACACTGCACAACTCCCTGCTTGGAGATGAAACCGGGGAAGTGCCAGAGTGCTCCTTCGGTCTCTTTTCGCTCGCCTGAAACTAAACGCACTAGGGCAGTTTTGAAGTTTCGGATTCGGAAGCTCTGCGAACAGTGGCAATTCTCAGCAACAAAGGGCAGCCCCAGCCTCAAAGCTGCCGGAAAGCAGAGGGCTGCTGTCAGTCTTCAGTGCTGGAGTGCCCCCGTGGTTAGGAAAAGGGCGCTCTCCTGAGAGCAACACGGTGCTTGCCTGTCCTTGCAGGAGGCATCGCCAAGGCGCCAGTGCTAAAGGGAACACGACTGTGCCAGGCAGGCTCATAGTAAGGCCCATGGACTGCATGCACAAGCTTGGGCGTGCAGCCTTTCCCGTGAAAACGTAGTCCACGCAGGGCCTTCACGCTAGTGAGCTTTCCAGGTCTCCTAGGCCTCCTGCCTCCTAGGCCCCTCCCGTGGAGGAAGACTGCATCGCGAACGTCTCTTCCAAGGGCGACTTCACAACATCCAGGGACCTTGGGCCTCCGGATGACAGCTCGTAAGGCGGAGAGAAAGGCGACACACTGCTTCCTTCGTCGGAGAGCTAGATGTCCGAGCTTGCTAACGGCCGCCCGAACACAGGTCCGGCAGGTCTTTTAGGTGTACGGCCAGTGGTTGCCAGCGCTGAACCTGGGCGGCAATGAAGCAACCCTCTCCGTGGGCTTTAGAATGGGAGCCCTTGCTTGCTGTCTCCCTACGCCAAGCAGACAGTTGCCTTTCGAAGCAGCCTGGCCAAGGCACACTTCTCCCCTGAAGCACCCACTAGCTTTTGGCAAGGCGTACGGCCGGCGAGGCCTAGCCCAAGGCACTAAGTACGTCACGCTAGTCTCCCCGTCCCATGCAGAATTGCCCTGGTACGGCGTCTTAACAGGGACGGGCAGGGTGCCGCTTGCGACTCTTTGCCTCTGTCAGAAACTACCTGGACTCTGCAGGGCGCCACTCTGATACCGGTGACCTAGTGAGCAAAGCCCTCTTTCCCCCGCTGGAGAGCAGGCTACGTGCAGCGTCCAAGTTTCCTGCGGAAGAGTGTGGCTGCCTGTGTTGGCTTCACTTCTGGAAGGCCTGTGTGGAGCGACGAGAGAGGGTTCCTAGAGAAAGGGAACGTGTCCTGTGCCCTGCAGGAGGCATCCCAGAGCCCTCATCGCCAAAGGGAAAGCTAGAGCCCTCCACAGGGTTCCAAGTATCCTTCAGATAGTCCGTCCACGCATTGAGGCGTGCACGGGGTGTCCACTGACTCTGGGGCAGGTGGGGGCAGGAGCTCCAGTATGCTTTTCCTCCTCCCCGTGCCCCATAGAGGAACGCTGCGCACAGGATCCCCCATTCTGGGCGACTGCGCAGCATTAGGCTCTCGAGTGCCTCCGGATCACCGCTTTGAAAGCAGAGTGAAAGGGAACCTTCTCCTTTTGCTCCAGCTAGCTAGCTGGCCAAAGCATTCAAGAGACCTCCGGAACACAGCTCTCGCAGGCCTTCGGTGCCATGCCAGGGGCAGGCAGTGCAGAGCGTGAGCTGCAAGGAAAACACTCTTTTCCTGGTGTCCGTTCCGGGTACCCTTTTACTTACCCGCCCTTTCTCTAGGCCACGCAGAGACTAGACATGACATGCTGTCTCGAAGAGGTAGAGCTTCCCCTGAACTCTCCTACGCTTAGAGACGGCGCGAGGACACGTAACCTTCCTGGAGCCTGAAGTCCCGTAGACTCCTCACACACTGCACAACTCCCTGCTTGGAGATGAAACCGGGGAAGTGCCAGAGTGCTCCTTCGGTCTCTTTTCGCTCGCCTGAAACTAAACGCACTAGGGCAGTTTTGAAGTTTCGGATTCGGAAGCTCTGCGAACAGTGGCAATTCTCAGCACCAAAGGGCAGCCCCAGCCTCAAAGCTGCCGGAAAGCAGAGGGCTGCTGTCAGTCTTCAGTGCTGGAGTGCCCCCGTGGTTAGGAAAAGGGCGCTCTCCTGAGAGCAACACGGTGCTTGCCTGTCCTTGCAGGAGGCATCGCCAAGGCGCCAGTGCTAAAGGGAACACGACTGTGCCAGGCAGGCTCATAGTAAGGCCCATGGACTGCATGCACAAGCTTGGGCGTGCAGCCTTTCCCGTGAAAACGTAGTCCACGCAGGGCCTTCACGCTAGTGAGCTTTCCAGGTCTCCTAGGCCTCCTGCCTCCTAGGCCCCTCCCGTGGAGGAAGACTGCATCGCGAACGTCTCTTCCAAGGGCGACTTCACAACATCCAGGGACCTTGGGCCTCCGGATGACAGCTCGTAAGGCGGAGAGAAAGGCGACACACTGCTTCCTTCGTCGGAGAGCTAGATGTCCGAGCTTGCTAACGGCCGCCCGAACACAGGTCCGGCAGGTCTTTTAGGTGTACGGCCAGTGGTTGCCAGCGCTGAACCTGGGCGGCAATGAAGCAACCCTCTCCGTGGGCTTTAGAATGGGAGCCCTTGCTTGCTGTCTCCCTACGCCAAGCAGACAGTTGCCTTTCGAAGCAGCCTGGCCAAGGCACACTTCTCCCCTGAAGCACCCACTAGCTTTTGGCAAGGCGTACGGACGGCGAGGCCTAGCCCAAGGCACTAAGTACGTCACGCTAGTCTCCCCGTCCCATGCAGAATTGCCCTGGTACGGCGTCTTAACAGGGACGGGCAGGGTGCCGCTTGCGACTCTTTGCCTCTGTCAGAAACTACCTGGACTCTGCAGGGCGCCACTCTGATACCGGTGACCTAGTGAGCAAAGCCCTCTTTCCCCCGCTGGAGAGCAGGCTACGTGCAGCGTCCAAGTTTCCTGCGGAAGAGTGTGGCTGCCTGTGTTGGCTTCACTTCTGGAAGGCCTGTGTGGAGCGACGAGAGAGGGTTCCTAGAGAAAGGGAACGTGTCCTGTGCCCTGCAGGAGGCATCCCAGAGCCCTCATCGCCAAAGGGAAAGCTAGAGCCCTCCACAGGGTTCCAAGTATCCTTCAGATAGTCCGTCCACGCATTGAGGCGTGCACGGGGTGTCCACTGACTCTGGGGCAGGTGGGGGCAGGAGCTCCAGTATGCTTTTCCTCCTCCCCGTGCCCCATAGAGGAACGCTGCGCACAGGATCCCCCATTCTGGGCGACTGCGCAGCATTAGGCTCTCGAGTGCCTCCGGATCACCGCTTTGAAAGCAGAGTGAAAGGGAACCTTCTCCTTTTGCTCCAGCTAGCTAGCTGGCCAAAGCATTCAAGAGACCTCCGGAACACAGCTCTCGCAGGCCTTCGGTGCCATGCCAGGGGCAGGCAGTGCAGAGCGTGAGCTGCAAGGAAAACACTCTTTTCCTGGTGTCCGTTCCGGGTACCCTTTTACTTACCCGCCCTTTCTCTAGGCCACGCAGAGACTAGACATGACATGCTGTCTCGAAGAGGTAGAGCTTCCCCTGAACTCTCCTACGCTTAGAGACGGCGCGAGGACACGTAACCTTCCTGGAGCCTGAAGTCCCGTAGACTCCTCACACACTGCACAACTCCCTGCTTGGAGATGAAACCGGGGAAGTGCCAGAGTGCTCCTTCGGTCTCTTTTCGCTCGCCTGAAACTAAACGCACTAGGGCAGTTTTGAAGTTTCGGATTCGGAAGCTCTGCGAACAGTGGCAATTCTCAGCACCAAAGGGCAGCCCCAGCCTCAAAGCTGCCGGAAAGCAGAGGGCTGCTGTCAGTCTTCAGTGCTGGAGTGCCCCCGTGGTTAGGAAAAGGGCGCTCTCCTGAGAGCAACACGGTGCTTGCCTGTCCTTGCAGGAGGCATCGCCAAGGCGCCAGTGCTAAAGGGAACACGACTGTGCCAGGCAGGCTCATAGTAAGGCCCATGGACTGCATGCACAAGCTTGGGCGTGCAGCCTTTCCCGTGAAAACGTAGTCCACGCAGGGCCTTCACGCTAGTGAGCTTTCCAGGTCTCCTAGGCCTCCTGCCTCCTAGGCCCCTCCCGTGGAGGAAGACTGCATCGCGAACGTCTCTTCCAAGGGCGACTTCACAACATCCAGGGACCTTGGGCCTCCGGATGACAGCTCGTAAGGCGGAGAGAAAGGCGACACACTGCTTCCTTCGTCGGAGAGCTAGATGTCCGAGCTTGCTAACGGCCGCCCGAACACAGGTCCGGCAGGTCTTTTAGGTGTACGGCCAGTGGTTGCCAGCGCTGAACCTGGGCGGCAATGAAGCAACCCTCTCCGTGGGCTTTAGAATGGGAGCCCTTGCTTGCTGTCTCCCTACGCCAAGCAGACAGTTGCCTTTCGAAGCAGCCTGGCCAAGGCACACTTCTCCCCTGAAGCACCCACTAGCTTTTGGCAAGGCGTACGGACGGCGAGGCCTAGCCCAAGGCACTAAGTACGTCACGCTAGTCTCCCCGTCCCATGCAGAATTGCCCTGGTACGGCGTCTTAACAGGGACGGGCAGGGTGCCGCTTGCGACTCTTTGCCTCTGTCAGAAACTACCTGGACTCTGCAGGGCGCCACTCTGATACCGGTGACCTAGTGAGCAAAGCCCTCTTTCCCCCGCTGGAGAGCAGGCTACGTGCAGCGTCCAAGTTTCCTGCGGAAGAGTGTGGCTGCCTGTGTTGGCTTCACTTCTGGAAGGCCTGTGTGGAGCGACGAGAGAGGGTTCCTAGAGAAAGGGAACGTGTCCTGTGCCCTGCAGGAGGCATCCCAGAGCCCTCATCGCCAAAGGGAAAGCTAGAGCCCTCCACAGGGTTCCAAGTATCCTTCAGATAGTCCGTCCACGCATTGAGGCGTGCACGGGGTGTCCACTGACTCTGGGGCAGGTGGGGGCAGGAGCTCCAGTATGCTTTTCCTCCTCCCCGTGCCCCATAGAGGAACGCTGCGCACAGGATCCCCCATTCTGGGCGACTGCGCAGCATTAGGCTCTCGAGTGCCTCCGGATCACCGCTTTGAAAGCAGAGTGAAAGGGAACCTTCTCCTTTTGCTCCAGCTAGCTAGCTGGCCAAAGCATTCAAGAGACCTCCGGAACACAGCTCTCGCAGGCCTTCGGTGCCATGCCAGGGGCAGGCAGTGCAGAGCGTGAGCTGCAAGGAAAACACTCTTTTCCTGGTGTCCGTTCCGGGTACCCTTTTACTTACCCGCCCTTTCTCTAGGCCACGCAGAGACTAGACATGACATGCTGTCTCGAAGAGGTAGAGCTTCCCCTGAACTCTCCTACGCTTAGAGACGGCGCGAGGACACGTAACCTTCCTGGAGCCTGAAGTCCCGTAGACTCCTCACACACTGCACAACTCCCTGCTTGGAGATGAAACCGGGGAAGTGCCAGAGTGCTCCTTCGGTCTCTTTTCGCTCGCCTGAAACTAAACGCACTAGGGCAGTTTTGAAGTTTCGGATTCGGAAGCTCTGCGAACAGTGGCAATTCTCAGCAACAAAGGGCAGCCCCAGCCTCAAAGCTGCCGGAAAGCAGAGGGCTGCTGTCAGTCTTCAGTGCTGGAGTGCCCCCGTGGTTAGGAAAAGGGCGCTCTCCTGAGAGCAACACGGTGCTTGCCTGTCCTTGCAGGAGGCATCGCCAAGGCGCCAGTGCTAAAGGGAACACGACTGTGCCAGGCAGGCTCATAGTAAGGCCCATGGACTGCATGCACAAGCTTGGGCGTGCAGCCTTTCCCGTGAAAACGTAGTCCACGCAGGGCCTTCACGCTAGTGAGCTTTCCAGGTCTCCTAGGCCTCCTGCCTCCTAGGCCCCTCCCGTGGAGGAAGACTGCATCGCGAACGTCTCTTCCAAGGGCGACTTCACAACATCCAGGGACCTTGGGCCTCCGGATGACAGCTCGTAAGGCGGAGAGAAAGGCGACACACTGCTTCCTTCGTCGGAGAGCTAGATGTCCGAGCTTGCTAACGGCCGCCCGAACACAGGTCCGGCAGGTCTTTTAGGTGTACGGCCAGTGGTTGCCAGCGCTGAACCTGGGCGGCAATGAAGCAACCCTCTCCGTGGGCTTTAGAATGGGAGCCCTTGCTTGCTGTCTCCCTACGCCAAGCAGACAGTTGCCTTTCGAAGCAGCCTGGCCAAGGCACACTTCTCCCCTGAAGCACCCACTAGCTTTTGGCAAGGCGTACGGACGGCGAGGCCTAGCCCAAGGCACTAAGTACGTCACGCTAGTCTCCCCGTCCCATGCAGAATTGCCCTGGTACGGCGTCTTAACAGGGACGGGCAGGGTGCCGCTTGCGACTCTTTGCCTCTGTCAGAAACTACCTGGACTCTGCAGGGCGCCACTCTGATACCGGTGACCTAGTGAGCAAAGCCCTCTTTCCCCCGCTGGAGAGCAGGCTACGTGCAGCGTCCAAGTTTCCTGCGGAAGAGTGTGGCTGCCTGTGTTGGCTTCACTTCTGGAAGGCCTGTGTGGAGCGACGAGAGAGGGTTCCTAGAGAAAGGGAACGTGTCCTGTGCCCTGCAGGAGGCATCCCAGAGCCCTCATCGCCAAAGGGAAAGCTAGAGCCCTCCACAGGGTTCCAAGTATCCTTCAGATAGTCCGTCCACGCATTGAGGCGTGCACGGGGTGTCCACTGACTCTGGGGCAGGTGGGGGCAGGAGCTCCAGTATGCTTTTCCTCCTCCCCGTGCCCCATAGAGGAACGCTGCGCACAGGATCCCCCATTCTGGGCGACTGCGCAGCATTAGGCTCTCGAGTGCCTCCGGATCACCGCTTTGAAAGCAGAGTGAAAGGGAACCTTCTCCTTTTGCTCCAGCTAGCTAGCTGGCCAAAGCATTCAAGAGACCTCCGGAACACAGCTCTCGCAGGCCTTCGGTGCCATGCCAGGGGCAGGCAGTGCAGAGCGTGAGCTGCAAGGAAAACACTCTTTTCCTGGTGTCCGTTCCGGGTACCCTTTTACTTACCCGCCCTTTCTCTAGGCCACGCAGAGACTAGACATGACATGCTGTCTCGAAGAGGTAGAGCTTCCCCTGAACTCTCCTACGCTTAGAGACGGCGCGAGGACACGTAACCTTCCTGGAGCCTGAAGTCCCGTAGACTCCTCACACACTGCACAACTCCCTGCTTGGAGATGAAACCGGGGAAGTGCCAGAGTGCTCCTTCGGTCTCTTTTCGCTCGCCTGAAACTAAACGCACTAGGGCAGTTTTGAAGTTTCGGATTCGGAAGCTCTGCGAACAGTGGCAATTCTCAGCAACAAAGGGCAGCCCCAGCCTCAAAGCTGCCGGAAAGCAGAGGGCTGCTGTCAGTCTTCAGTGCTGGAGTGCCCCCGTGGTTAGGAAAAGGGCGCTCTCCTGAGAGCAACACGGTGCTTGCCTGTCCTTGCAGGAGGCATCGCCAAGGCGCCAGTGCTAAAGGGAACACGACTGTGCCAGGCAGGCTCATAGTAAGGCCCATGGACTGCATGCACAAGCTTGGGCGTGCAGCCTTTCCCGTGAAAACGTAGTCCACGCAGGGCCTTCACGCTAGTGAGCTTTCCAGGTCTCCTAGGCCTCCTGCCTCCTAGGCCCCTCCCGTGGAGGAAGACTGCATCGCGAACGTCTCTTCCAAGGGCGACTTCACAACATCCAGGGACCTTGGGCCTCCGGATGACAGCTCGTAAGGCGGAGAGAAAGGCGACACACTGCTTCCTTCGTCGGAGAGCTAGATGTCCGAGCTTGCTAACGGCCGCCCGAACACAGGTCCGGCAGGTCTTTTAGGTGTACGGCCAGTGGTTGCCAGCGCTGAACCTGGGCGGCAATGAAGCAACCCTCTCCGTGGGCTTTAGAATGGGAGCCCTTGCTTGCTGTCTCCCTACGCCAAGCAGACAGTTGCCTTTCGAAGCAGCCTGGCCAAGGCACACTTCTCCCCTGAAGCACCCACTAGCTTTTGGCAAGGCGTACGGACGGCGAGGCCTAGCCCAAGGCACTAAGTACGTCACGCTAGTCTCCCCGTCCCATGCAGAATTGCCCTGGTACGGCGTCTTAACAGGGACGGGCAGGGTGCCGCTTGCGACTCTTTGCCTCTGTCAGAAACTACCTGGACTCTGCAGGGCGCCACTCTGATACCGGTGACCTAGTGAGCAAAGCCCTCTTTCCCCCGCTGGAGAGCAGGCTACGTGCAGCGTCCAAGTTTCCTGCGGAAGAGTGTGGCTGCCTGTGTTGGCTTCACTTCTGGAAGGCCTGTGTGGAGCGACGAGAGAGGGTTCCTAGAGAAAGGGAACGTGTCCTGTGCCCTGCAGGAGGCATCCCAGAGCCCTCATCGCCAAAGGGAAAGCTAGAGCCCTCCACAGGGTTCCAAGTATCCTTCAGATAGTCCGTCCACGCATTGAGGCGTGCACGGGGTGTCCACTGACTCTGGGGCAGGTGGGGGCAGGAGCTCCAGTATGCTTTTCCTCCTCCCCGTGCCCCATAGAGGAACGCTGCGCACAGGATCCCCCATTCTGGGCGACTGCGCAGCATTAGGCTCTCGAGTGCCTCCGGATCACCGCTTTGAAAGCAGAGTGAAAGGGAACCTTCTCCTTTTGCTCCAGCTAGCTAGCTGGCCAAAGCATTCAAGAGACCTCCGGAACACAGCTCTCGCAGGCCTTCGGTGCCATGCCAGGGGCAGGCAGTGCAGAGCGTGAGCTGCAAGGAAAACACTCTTTTCCTGGTGTCCGTTCCGGGTACCCTTTTACTTACCCGCCCTTTCTCTAGGCCACGCAGAGACTAGACATGACATGCTGTCTCGAAGAGGTAGAGCTTCCCCTGAACTCTCCTACGCTTAGAGACGGCGCGAGGACACGTAACCTTCCTGGAGCCTGAAGTCCCGTAGACTCCTCACACACTGCACAACTCCCTGCTTGGAGATGAAACCGGGGAAGTGCCAGAGTGCTCCTTCGGTCTCTTTTCGCTCGCCTGAAACTAAACGCACTAGGGCAGTTTTGAAGTTTCGGATTCGGAAGCTCTGCGAACAGTGGCAATTCTCAGCAACAAAGGGCAGCCCCAGCCTCAAAGCTGCCGGAAAGCAGAGGGCTGCTGTCAGTCTTCAGTGCTGGAGTGCCCCCGTGGTTAGGAAAAGGGCGCTCTCCTGAGAGCAACACGGTGCTTGCCTGTCCTTGCAGGAGGCATCGCCAAGGCGCCAGTGCTAAAGGGAACACGACTGTGCCAGGCAGGCTCATAGTAAGGCCCATGGACTGCATGCACAAGCTTGGGCGTGCAGCCTTTCCCGTGAAAACGTAGTCCACGCAGGGCCTTCACGCTAGTGAGCTTTCCAGGTCTCCTAGGCCTCCTGCCTCCTAGGCCCCTCCCGTGGAGGAAGACTGCATCGCGAACGTCTCTTCCAAGGGCGACTTCACAACATCCAGGGACCTTGGGCCTCCGGATGACAGCTCGTAAGGCGGAGAGAAAGGCGACACACTGCTTCCTTCGTCGGAGAGCTAGATGTCCGAGCTTGCTAACGGCCGCCCGAACACAGGTCCGGCAGGTCTTTTAGGTGTACGGCCAGTGGTTGCCAGCGCTGAACCTGGGCGGCAATGAAGCAACCCTCTCCGTGGGCTTTAGAATGGGAGCCCTTGCTTGCTGTCTCCCTACGCCAAGCAGACAGTTGCCTTTCGAAGCAGCCTGGCCAAGGCACACTTCTCCCCTGAAGCACCCACTAGCTTTTGGCAAGGCGTACGGACGGCGAGGCCTAGCCCAAGGCACTAAGTACGTCACGCTAGTCTCCCCGTCCCATGCAGAATTGCCCTGGTACGGCGTCTTAACAGGGACGGGCAGGGTGCCGCTTGCGACTCTTTGCCTCTGTCAGAAACTACCTGGACTCTGCAGGGCGCCACTCTGATACCGGTGACCTAGTGAGCAAAGCCCTCTTTCCCCCGCTGGAGAGCAGGCTACGTGCAGCGTCCAAGTTTCCTGCGGAAGAGTGTGGCTGCCTGTGTTGGCTTCACTTCTCGAAGGCCTGTGTGGAGCGACGAGAGAGGGTTCCTAGAGAAAGGGACCGTGTCCTGTGCCCTGCAGGAGGCATCCCAGAGCCCTCATCGCCAAAGGGAAAGCTAGAGCCCTCCACAGGGTTCCAAGTATCCTTCAGATAGTCCGTCCACGCATTGAGGCGTGCACGGGGTGTCCACTGACTCTGGGGCAGGTGGGGGCAGGAGCTCCAGTATGCTTTTCCTCCTCCCCGTGCCCCATAGAGGAACGCTGCGCACAGGATCCCCCATTCTGGGCGACTGCGCAGCATTAGGCTCTCGAGTGCCTCCGGATCACCGCTTTGAAAGCAGAGTGAAAGGGAACCTTCTCCTTTTGCTCCAGCTAGCTAGCTGGCCAAAGCATTCAAGAGACCTCCGGAACACAGCTCTCGCAGGCCTTCGGTGCCATGCCAGGGGCAGGCAGTGCAGAGCGTGAGCTGCAAGGAAAACACTCTTTTCCTGGTGTCCGTTCCGGGTACCCTTTTACTTACCCGCCCTTTCTCTAGGCCACGCAGAGACTAGACATGACATGCTGTCTCGAAGAGGTAGAGCTTCCCCTGAACTCTCCTACGCTTAGAGACGGCGCGAGGACACGTAACCTTCCTGGAGCCTGAAGTCCCGTAGACTCCTCACACACTGCACAACTCCCTGCTTGGAGATGAAACCGGGGAAGTGCCAGAGTGCTCCTTCGGTCTCTTTTCGCTCGCCTGAAACTAAACGCACTAGGGCAGTTTTGAAGTTTCGGATTCGGAAGCTCTGCGAACAGTGGCAATTCTCAGCAACAAAGGGCAGCCCCAGCCTCAAAGCTGCCGGAAAGCAGAGGGCTGCTGTCAGTCTTCAGTGCTGGAGTGCCCCCGTGGTTAGGAAAAGGGCGCTCTCCTGAGAGCAACACGGTGCTTGCCTGTCCTTGCAGGAGGCATCGCCAAGGCGCCAGTGCTAAAGGGAACACGACTGTGCCAGGCAGGCTCATAGTAAGGCCCATGGACTGCATGCACAAGCTTGGGCGTGCAGCCTTTCCCGTGAAAACGTAGTCCACGCAGGGCCTTCACGCTAGTGAGCTTTCCAGGTCTCCTAGGCCTCCTGCCTCCTAGGCCCCTCCCGTGGAGGAAGACTGCATCGCGAACGTCTCTTCCAAGGGCGACTTCACAACATCCAGGGACCTTGGGCCTCCGGATGACAGCTCGTAAGGCGGAGAGAAAGGCGACACACTGCTTCCTTCGTCGGAGAGCTAGATGTCCGAGCTTGCTAACGGCCGCCCGAACACAGGTCCGGCAGGTCTTTTAGGTGTACGGCCAGTGGTTGCCAGCGCTGAACCTGGGCGGCAATGAAGCAACCCTCTCCGTGGGCTTTAGAATGGGAGCCCTTGCTTGCTGTCTCCCTACGCCAAGCAGACAGTTGCCTTTCGAAGCAGCCTGGCCAAGGCACACTTCTCCCCTGAAGCACCCACTAGCTTTTGGCAAGGCGTACGGCCGGCGAGGCCTAGCCCAAGGCACTAAGTACGTCACGCTAGTCTCCCCGTCCCATGCAGAATTGCCCTGGTACGGCGTCTTAACAGGGACGGGCAGGGTGCCGCTTGCGACTCTTTGCCTCTGTCAGAAACTACCTGGACTCTGCAGGGCGCCACTCTGATACCGGTGACCTAGTGAGCAAAGCCCTCTTTCCCCCGCTGGAGAGCAGGCTACGTGCAGCGTCCAAGTTTCCTGCGGAAGAGTGTGGCTGCCTGTGTTGGCTTCACTTCTGGAAGGCCTGTGTGGAGCGACGAGAGAGGGTTCCTAGAGAAAGGGAACGTGTCCTGTGCCCTGCAGGAGGCATCCCAGAGCCCTCATCGCCAAAGGGAAAGCTAGAGCCCTCCACAGGGTTCCAAGTATCCTTCAGATAGTCCGTCCACGCATTGAGGCGTGCACGGGGTGTCCACTGACTCTGGGGCAGGTGGGGGCAGGAGCTCCAGTATGCTTTTCCTCCTCCCCGTGCCCCATAGAGGAACGCTGCGCACAGGATCCCCCATTCTGGGCGACTGCGCAGCATTAGGCTCTCGAGTGCCTCCGGATCACCGCTTTGAAAGCAGAGTGAAAGGGAACCTTCTCCTTTTGCTCCAGCTAGCTAGCTGGCCAAAGCATTCAAGAGACCTCCGGAACACAGCTCTCGCAGGCCTTCGGTGCCATGCCAGGGGCAGGCAGTGCAGAGCGTGAGCTGCAAGGAAAACACTCTTTTCCTGGTGTCCGTTCCGGGTACCCTTTTACTTACCCGCCCTTTCTCTAGGCCACGCAGAGACTAGACATGACATGCTGTCTCGAAGAGGTAGAGCTTCCCCTGAACTCTCCTACGCTTAGAGACGGCGCGAGGACACGTAACCTTCCTGGAGCCTGAAGTCCCGTAGACTCCTCACACACTGCACAACTCCCTGCTTGGAGATGAAACCGGGGAAGTGCCAGAGTGCTCCTTCGGTCTCTTTTCGCTCGCCTGAAACTAAACGCACTAGGGCAGTTTTGAAGTTTCGGATTCGGAAGCTCTGCGAACAGTGGCAATTCTCAGCAACAAAGGGCAGCCCCAGCCTCAAAGCTGCCGGAAAGCAGAGGGCTGCTGTCAGTCTTCAGTGCTGGAGTGCCCCCGTGGTTAGGAAAAGGGCGCTCTCCTGAGAGCAACACGGTGCTTGCCTGTCCTTGCAGGAGGCATCGCCAAGGCGCCAGTGCTAAAGGGAACACGACTGTGCCAGGCAGGCTCATAGTAAGGCCCATGGACTGCATGCACAAGCTTGGGCGTGCAGCCTTTCCCGTGAAAACGTAGTCCACGCAGGGCCTTCACGCTAGTGAGCTTTCCAGGTCTCCTAGGCCTCCTGCCTCCTAGGCCCCTCCCGTGGAGGAAGACTGCATCGCGAACGTCTCTTCCAAGGGCGACTTCACAACATCCAGGGACCTTGGGCCTCCGGATGACAGCTCGTAAGGCGGAGAGAAAGGCGACACACTGCTTCCTTCGTCGGAGAGCTAGATGTCCGAGCTTGCTAACGGCCGCCCGAACACAGGTCCGGCAGGTCTTTTAGGTGTACGGCCAGTGGTTGCCAGCGCTGAACCTGGGCGGCAATGAAGCAACCCTCTCCGTGGGCTTTAGAATGGGAGCCCTTGCTTGCTGTCTCCCTACGCCAAGCAGACAGTTGCCTTTCGAAGCAGCCTGGCCAAGGCACACTTCTCCCCTGAAGCACCCACTAGCTTTTGG
The DNA here is from genome assembly GCF_028564815.1 of Eubalaena glacialis. Lineage (NCBI taxonomy): Eukaryota > Metazoa > Chordata > Mammalia > Artiodactyla > Balaenidae > Eubalaena > Eubalaena glacialis. Next base: position 34,938 of record NW_026871731.1, on the reverse strand, counting down.
CAAGGCGTACGGACGGCGAGGCCTAGCCCAAGGCACTAAGTACGTCACGCTAGTCTCCCCGTCCCATGCAGAATTGCCCTGGTACGGCGTCTTAACAGGGACGGGCAGGGTGCCGCTTGAGACTCTTTGCCTCTGTCAGAAACTACCTGGACTCTGCAGGGCGCCACTCTGATACCGGTGACCTAGTGAGCAAAGCCCTCTTTCCCCCGCTGGAGAGCAGGCTACGTGCAGCGTCCAAGTTTCCTGCGGAAGAGTGTGGCTGCCTGTGTTGGCTTCACTTCTGGAAGGCCTGTGTGGAGCGACGAGAGAGGGTTCCTAGAGAAAGGGAACGTGTCCTGTGCCCTGCAGGAGGCATCCCAGAGCCCTCATCGCCAAAGGGAAAGCTAGAGCCCTCCACAGGGTTCCAAGTATCCTTCAGATAGTCCGTCCACGCATTGAGGCGTGCACGGGGTGTCCACTGACTCTGGGGCAGGTGGGGGCAGGAGCTCCAGTATGCTTTTCCTCCTCCCCGTGCCCCATAGAGGAACGCTGCGCACAGGATCCCCCATTCTGGGCGACTGCGCAGCATTAGGCTCTCGAGTGCCTCCGGATCACCGCTTTGAAAGCAGAGTGAAAGGGAACCTTCTCCTTTTGCTCCAGCTAGCTAGCTGGCCAAAGCATTCAAGAGACCTCCGGAACACAGCTCTCGCAGGCCTTCGGTGCCATGCCAGGGGCAGGCAGTGCAGAGCGTGAGCTGCAAGGAAAACACTCTTTTCCTGGTGTCCGTTCCGGGTACCCTTTTACTTACCCGCCCTTTCTCTAGGCCACGCAGAGACTAGACATGACATGCTGTCTCGAAGAGGTAGAGCTTCCCCTGAACTCTCCTACGCTTAGAGACGGCGCGAGGACACGTAACCTTCCTGGAGCCTGAAGTCCCGTAGACTCCTCACACACTGCACAACTCCCTGCTTGGAGATGAAACCGGGGAAGTGCCAGAGTGCTCCTTCGGTCTCTTTTCGCTCGCCTGAAACTAAACGCACTAGGGCAGTTTTGAAGTTTCGGATTCGGAAGCTCTGCGAACAGTGGCAATTCTCAGCAACAAAGGGCAGCCCCAGCCTCAAAGCTGCCGGAAAGCAGAGGGCTGCTGTCAGTCTTCAGTGCTGGAGTGCCCCCGTGGTTAGGAAAAGGGCGCTCTCCTGAGAGCAACACGGTGCTTGCCTGTCCTTGCAGGAGGCATCGCCAAGGCGCCAGTGCTAAAGGGAACACGACTGTGCCAGGCAGGCTCATAGTAAGGCCCATGGACTGCATGCACAAGCTTGGGCGTGCAGCCTTTCCCGTGAAAACGTAGTCCACGCAGGGCCTTCACGCTAGTGAGCTTTCCAGGTCTCCTAGGCCTCCTGCCTCCTAGGCCCCTCCCGTGGAGGAAGACTGCATCGCGAACGTCTCTTCCAAGGGCGACTTCACAACATCCAGGGACCTTGGGCCTCCGGATGACAGCTCGTAAGGCGGAGAGAAAGGCGACACACTGCTTCCTTCGTCGGAGAGCTAGATGTCCGAGCTTGCTAACGGCCGCCCGAACACAGGTCCGGCAGGTCTTTTAGGTGTACGGCCAGTGGTTGCCAGCGCTGAACCTGGGCGGCAATGAAGCAACCCTCTCCGTGGGCTTTAGAATGGGAGCCCTTGCTTGCTGTCTCCCTACGCCAAGCAGACAGTTGCCTTTCGAAGCAGCCTGGCCAAGGCACACTTCTCCCCTGAAGCACCCACTAGCTTTTGGCAAGGCGTACGGCCGGCGAGGCCTAGCCCAAGGCACTAAGTACGTCACGCTAGTCTCCCCGTCCCATGCAGAATTGCCCTGGTACGGCGTCTTAACAGGGACGGGCAGGGTGCCGCTTGCGACTCTTTGCCTCTGTCAGAAACTACCTGGACTCTGCAGGGCGCCACTCTGATACCGGTGACCTAGTGAGCAAAGCCCTCTTTCCCCCGCTGGAGAGCAGGCTACGTGCAGCGTCCAAGTTTCCTGCGGAAGAGTGTGGCTGCCTGTGTTGGCTTCACTTCTGGAAGGCCTGTGTGGAGCGACGAGAGAGGGTTCCTAGAGAAAGGGAACGTGTCCTGTGCCCTGCAGGAGGCATCCCAGAGCCCTCATCGCCAAAGGGAAAGCTAGAGCCCTCCACAGGGTTCCAAGTATCCTTCAGATAGTCCGTCCACGCATTGAGGCGTGCACGGGGTGTCCACTGACTCTGGGGCAGGTGGGGGCAGGAGCTCCAGTATGCTTTTCCTCCTCCCCGTGCCCCATAGAGGAACGCTGCGCACAGGATCCCCCATTCTGGGCGACTGCGCAGCATTAGGCTCTCGAGTGCCTCCGGATCACCGCTTTGAAAGCAGAGTGAAAGGGAACCTTCTCCTTTTGCTCCAGCTAGCTAGCTGGCCAAAGCATTCAAGAGACCTCCGGAACACAGCTCTCGCAGGCCTTCGGTGCCATGCCAGGGGCAGGCAGTGCAGAGCGTGAGCTGCAAGGAAAACACTCTTTTCCTGGTGTCCGTTCCGGGTACCCTTTTACTTACCCGCCCTTTCTCTAGGCCACGCAGAGACTAGACATGACATGCTGTCTCGAAGAGGTAGAGCTTCCCCTGAACTCTCCTACGCTTAGAGACGGCGCGAGGACACGTAACCTTCCTGGAGCCTGAAGTCCCGTAGACTCCTCACACACTGCACAACTCCCTGCTTGGAGATGAAACCGGGGAAGTGCCAGAGTGCTCCTTCGGTCTCTTTTCGCTCGCCTGAAACTAAACGCACTAGGGCAGTTTTGAAGTTTCGGATTCGGAAGCTCTGCGAACAGTGGCAATTCTCAGCAACAAAGGGCAGCCCCAGCCTCAAAGCTGCCGGAAAGCAGAGGGCTGCTGTCAGTCTTCAGTGCTGGAGTGCCCCCGTGGTTAGGAAAAGGGCGCTCTCCTGAGAGCAACACGGTGCTTGCCTGTCCTTGCAGGAGGCATCGCCAAGGCGCCAGTGCTAAAGGGAACACGACTGTGCCAGGCAGGCTCATAGTAAGGCCCATGGACTGCATGCACAAGCTTAGGCGTGCAGCCTTTCCCGTGAAAACGTAGTCCACGCAGGGCCTTCACGCTAGTGAGCTTTCCAGGTCTCCTAGGCCTCCTGCCTCCTAGGCCCCTCCCGTGGAGGAAGACTGCATCGCGAACGTCTCTTCCAAGGGCGACTTCACAACATCCAGGGACCTTGGGCCTCCGGATGACAGCTCGTAAGGCGGAGAGAAAGGCGACACACTGCTTCCTTCGTCGGAGAGCTAGATGTCCGAGCTTGCTAACGGCCGCCCGAACACAGGTCCGGCAGGTCTTTTAGGTGTACGGCCAGTGGTTGCCAGCGCTGAACCTGGGCGGCAATGAAGCAACCCTCTCCGTGGGCTTTAGAATGGGAGCCCTTGCTTGCTGTCTCCCTACGCCAAGCAGACAGTTGCCTTTCGAAGCAGCCTGGCCAAGGCACACTTCTCCCCTGAAGCACCCACTAGCTTTTGGCAAGGCGTACGGACGGCGAGGCCTAGCCCAAGGCACTAAGTACGTCACGCTAGTCTCCCCGTCCCATGCAGAATTGCCCTGGTACGGCGTCTTAACAGGGACGGGCAGGGTGCCGCTTGCGACTCTTTGCCTCTGTCAGAAACTACCTGGACTCTGCAGGGCGCCACTCTGATACCGGTGACCTAGTGAGCAAAGCCCTCTTTCCCCCGCTGGAGAGCAGGCTACGTGCAGCGTCCAAGTTTCCTGCGGAAGAGTGTGGCTGCCTGTGTTGGCTTCACTTCTGGAAGGCCTGTGTGGAGCGACGAGAGAGGGTTCCTAGAGAAAGGGAACGTGTCCTGTGCCCTGCAGGAGGCATCCCAGAGCCCTCATCGCCAAAGGGAAAGCTAGAGCCCTCCACAGGGTTCCAAGTATCCTTCAGATAGTCCGTCCACGCATTGAGGCGTGCACGGGGTGTCCACTGACTCTGGGGCAGGTGGGGGCAGGAGCTCCAGTATGCTTTTCCTCCTCCCCGTGCCCCATAGAGGAACGCTGCGCACAGGATCCCCCATTCTGGGCGACTGCGCAGCATTAGGCTCTCGAGTGCCTCCGGATCACCGCTTTGAAAGCAGAGTGAAAGGGAACCTTCTCCTTTTGCTCCAGCTAGCTAGCTGGCCAAAGCATTCAAGAGACCTCCGGAACACAGCTCTCGCAGGCCTTCGGTGCCATGCCAGGGGCAGGCAGTGCAGAGCGTGAGCTGCAAGGAAAACACTCTTTTCCTGGTGTCCGTTCCGGGTACCCTTTTACTTACCCGCCCTTTCTCTAGGCCACGCAGAGACTAGACATGACATGCTGTCTCGAAGAGGTAGAGCTTCCCCTGAACTCTCCTACGCTTAGAGACGGCGCGAGGACACGTAACCTTCCTGGAGCCTGAAGTCCCGTAGACTCCTCACACACTGCACAACTCCCTGCTTGGAGATGAAACCGGGGAAGTGCCAGAGTGCTCCTTCGGTCTCTTTTCGCTCGCCTGAAACTAAACGCACTAGGGCAGTTTTGAAGTTTCGGATTCGGAAGCTCTGCGAACAGTGGCAATTCTCAGCAACAAAGGGCAGCCCCAGCCTCAAAGCTGCCGGAAAGCAGAGGGCTGCTGTCAGTCTTCAGTGCTGGAGTGCCCCCGTGGTTAGGAAAAGGGCGCTCTCCTGAGAGCAACACGGTGCTTGCCTGTCCTTGCAGGAGGCATCGCCAAGGCGCCAGTGCTAAAGGGAACACGACTGTGCCAGGCAGGCTCATAGTAAGGCCCATGGACTGCATGCACAAGCTTGGGCGTGCAGCCTTTCCCGTGAAAACGTAGTCCACGCAGGGCCTTCACGCTAGTGAGCTTTCCAGGTCTCCTAGGCCTCCTGCCTCCTAGGCCCCTCCCGTGGAGGAAGACTGCATCGCGAACGTCTCTTCCAAGGGCGACTTCACAACATCCAGGGACCTTGGGCCTCCGGATGACAGCTCGTAAGGCGGAGAGAAAGGCGACACACTGCTTCCTTCGTCGGAGAGCTAGATGTCCGAGCTTGCTAACGGCCGCCCGAACACAGGTCCGGCAGGTCTTTTAGGTGTACGGCCAGTGGTTGCCAGCGCTGAACCTGGGCGGCAATGAAGCAACCCTCTCCGTGGGCTTTAGAATGGGAGCCCTTGCTTGCTGTCTCCCTACGCCAAGCAGACAGTTGCCTTTCGAAGCAGCCTGGCCAAGGCACACTTCTCCCCTGAAGCACCCACTAGCTTTTGGCAAGGCGTACGGACGGCGAGGCCTAGCCCAAGGCACTAAGTACGTCACGCTAGTCTCCCCGTCCCATGCAGAATTGCCCTGGTACGGCGTCTTAACAGGGACGGGCAGGGTGCCGCTTGCGACTCTTTGCCTCTGTCAGAAACTACCTGGACTCTGCAGGGCGCCACTCTGATACCGGTGACCTAGTGAGCAAAGCCCTCTTTCCCCCGCTGGAGAGCAGGCTACGTGCAGCGTCCAAGTTTCCTGCGGAAGAGTGTGGCTGCCTGTGTTGGCTTCACTTCTGGAAGGCCTGTGTGGAGCGACGAGAGAGGGTTCCTAGAGAAAGGGAACGTGTCCTGTGCCCTGCAGGAGGCATCCCAGAGCCCTCATCGCCAAAGGGAAAGCTAGAGCCCTCCACAGGGTTCCAAGTATCCTTCAGATAGTCCGTCCACGCATTGAGGCGTGCACGGGGTGTCCACTGACTCTGGGGCAGGTGGGGGCAGGAGCTCCAGTATGCTTTTCCTCCTCCCCGTGCCCCATAGAGGAACGCTGCGCACAGGATCCCCCATTCTGGGCGACTGCGCAGCATTAGGCTCTCGAGTGCCTCCGGATCACCGCTTTGAAAGCAGAGTGAAAGGGAACCTTCTCCTTTTGCTCCAGCTAGCTAGCTGGCCAAAGCATTCAAGAGACCTCCGGAACACAGCTCTCGCAGGCCTTCGGTGCCATGCCAGGGGCAGGCAGTGCAGAGCGTGAGCTGCAAGGAAAACACTCTTTTCCTGGTGTCCGTTCCGGGTACCCTTTTACTTACCCGCCCTTTCTCTAGGCCACGCAGAGACTAGACATGACATGCTGTCTCGAAGAGGTAGAGCTTCCCCTGAACTCTCCTACGCTTAGAGACGGCGCGAGGACACGTAACCTTCCTGGAGCCTGAAGTCCCGTAGACTCCTCACACACTGCACAACTCCCTGCTTGGAGATGAAACCGGGGAAGTGCCAGAGTGCTCCTTCGGTCTCTTTTCGCTCGCCTGAAACTAAACGCACTAGGGCAGTTTTGAAGTTTCGGATTCGGAAGCTCTGCGAACAGTGGCAATTCTCAGCAACAAAGGGCAGCCCCAGCCTCAAAGCTGCCGGAAAGCAGAGGGCTGCTGTCAGTCTTCAGTGCTGGAGTGCCCCCGTGGTTAGGAAAAGGGCGCTCTCCTGAGAGCAACACGGTGCTTGCCTGTCCTTGCAGGAGGCATCGCCAAGGCGCCAGTGCTAAAGGGAACACGACTGTGCCAGGCAGGCTCATAGTAAGGCCCATGGACTGCATGCACAAGCTTGGGCGTGCAGCCTTTCCCGTGAAAACGTAGTCCACGCAGGGCCTTCACGCTAGTGAGCTTTCCAGGTCTCCTAGGCCTCCTGCCTCCTAGGCCCCTCCCGTGGAGGAAGACTGCATCGCGAACGTCTCTTCCAAGGGCGACTTCACAACATCCAGGGACCTTGGGCCTCCGGATGACAGCTCGTAAGGCGGAGAGAAAGGCGACACACTGCTTCCTTCGTCGGAGAGCTAGATGTCCGAGCTTGCTAACGGCCGCCCGAACACAGGTCCGGCAGGTCTTTTAGGTGTACGGCCAGTGGTTGCCAGCGCTGAACCTGGGCGGCAATGAAGCAACCCTCTCCGTGGGCTTTAGAATGGGAGCCCTTGCTTGCTGTCTCCCTACGCCAAGCAGACAGTTGCCTTTCGAAGCAGCCTGGCCAAGGCACACTTCTCCCCTGAAGCACCCACTAGCTTTTGGCAAGGCGTACGGACGGCGAGGCCTAGCCCAAGGCACTAAGTACGTCACGCTAGTCTCCCCGTCCCATGCAGAATTGCCCTGGTACGGCGTCTTAACAGGGACGGGCAGGGTGCCGCTTGCGACTCTTTGCCTCTGTCAGAAACTACCTGGACTCTGCAGGGCGCCACTCTGATACCGGTGACCTAGTGAGCAAAGCCCTCTTTCCCCCGCTGGAGAGCAGGCTACGTGCAGCGTCCAAGTTTCCTGCGGAAGAGTGTGGCTGCCTGTGTTGGCTTCACTTCTGGAAGGCCTGTGTGGAGCGACGAGAGAGGGTTCCTAGAGAAAGGGAACGTGTCCTGTGCCCTGCAGGAGGCATCCCAGAGCCCTCATCGCCAAAGGGAAAGCTAGAGCCCTCCACAGGGTTCCAAGTATCCTTCAGATAGTCCGTCCACGCATTGAGGCGTGCACGGGGTGTCCACTGACTCTGGGGCAGGTGGGGGCAGGAGCTCCAGTATGCTTTTCCTCCTCCCCGTGCCCCATAGAGGAACGCTGCGCACAGGATCCCCCATTCTGGGCGACTGCGCAGCATTAGGCTCTCGAGTGCCTCCGGATCACCGCTTTGAAAGCAGAGTGAAAGGGAACCTTCTCCTTTTGCTCCAGCTAGCTAGCTGGCCAAAGCATTCAAGAGACCTCCGGAACACAGCTCTCGCAGGCCTTCGGTGCCATGCCAGGGGCAGGCAGTGCAGAGCGTGAGCTGCAAGGAAAACACTCTTTTCCTGGTGTCCGTTCCGGGTACCCTTTTACTTACCCGCCCTTTCTCTAGGCCACGCAGAGACTAGACATGACATGCTGTCTCGAAGAGGTAGAGCTTCCCCTGAACTCTCCTACGCTTAGAGACGGCGCGAGGACACGTAACCTTCCTGGAGCCTGAAGTCCCGTAGACTCCTCACACACTGCACAACTCCCTGCTTGGAGATGAAACCGGGGAAGTGCCAGAGTGCTCCTTCGGTCTCTTTTCGCTCGCCTGAAACTAAACGCACTAGGGCAGTTTTGAAGTTTCGGATTCGGAAGCTCTGCGAACAGTGGCAATTCTCAGCAACAAAGGGCAGCCCCAGCCTCAAAGCTGCCGGAAAGCAGAGGGCTGCTGTCAGTCTTCAGTGCTGGAGTGCCCCCGTGGTTAGGAAAAGGGCGCTCTCCTGAGAGCAACACGGTGCTTGCCTGTCCTTGCAGGAGGCATCGCCAAGGCGCCAGTGCTAAAGGGAACACGACTGTGCCAGGCAGGCTCATAGTAAGGCCCATGGACTGCATGCACAAGCTTGGGCGTGCAGCCTTTCCCGTGAAAACGTAGTCCACGCAGGGCCTTCACGCTAGTGAGCTTTCCAGGTCTCCTAGGCCTCCTGCCTCCTAGGCCCCTCCCGTGGAGGAAGACTGCATCGCGAACGTCTCTTCCAAGGGCGACTTCACAACATCCAGGGACCTTGGGCCTCCGGATGACAGCTCGTAAGGCGGAGAGAAAGGCGACACACTGCTTCCTTCGTCGGAGAGCTAGATGTCCGAGCTTGCTAACGGCCGCCCGAACACAGGTCCGGCAGGTCTTTTAGGTGTACGGCCAGTGGTTGCCAGCGCTGAACCTGGGCGGCAATGAAGCAACCCTCTCCGTGGGCTTTAGAATGGGAGCCCTTGCTTGCTGTCTCCCTACGCCAAGCAGACAGTTGCCTTTCGAAGCAGCCTGGCCAAGGCACACTTCTCCCCTGAAGCACCCACTAGCTTTTGGCAAGGCGTACGGACGGCGAGGCCTAGCCCAAGGCACTAAGTACGTCACGCTAGTCTCCCCGTCCCATGCAGAATTGCCCTGGTACGGCGTCTTAACAGGGACGGGCAGGGTGCCGCTTGCGACTCTTTGCCTCTGTCAGAAACTACCTGGACTCTGCAGGGCGCCACTCTGATACCGGTGACCTAGTGAGCAAAGCCCTCTTTCCCCCGCTGGAGAGCAGGCTACGTGCAGCGTCCAAGTTTCCTGCGGAAGAGTGTGGCTGCCTGTGTTGGCTTCACTTCTGGAAGGCCTGTGTGGAGCGACGAGAGAGGGTTCCTAGAGAAAGGGAACGTGTCCTGTGCCCTGCAGGAGGCATCCCAGAGCCCTCATCGCCAAAGGGAAAGCTAGAGCCCTCCACAGGGTTCCAAGTATCCTTCAGATAGTCCGTCCACGCATTGAGGCGTGCACGGGGTGTCCACTGACTCTGGGGCAGGTGGGGGCAGGAGCTCCAGTATGCTTTTCCTCCTCCCCGTGCCCCATAGAGGAACGCTGCGCACAGGATCCCCCATTCTGGGCGACTGCGCAGCATTAGGCTCTCGAGTGCCTCCGGATCACCGCTTTGAAAGCAGAGTGAAAGGGAACCTTCTCCTTTTGCTCCAGCTAGCTAGCTGGCCAAAGCATTCAAGAGACCTCCGGAACACAGCTCTCGCAGGCCTTCGGTGCCATGCCAGGGGCAGGCAGTGCAGAGCGTGAGCTGCAAGGAAAACACTCTTTTCCTGGTGTCCGTTCCGGGTACCCTTTTACTTACCCGCCCTTTCTCTAGGCCACGCAGAGACTAGACATGACATGCTGTCTCGAAGAGGTAGAGCTTCCCCTGAACTCTCCTACGCTTAGAGACGGCGCGAGGACACGTAACCTTCCTGGAGCCTGAAGTCCCGTAGACTCCTCACACACTGCACAACTCCCTGCTTGGAGATGAAACCGGGGAAGTGCCAGAGTGCTCCTTCGGTCTCTTTTCGCTCGCCTGAAACTAAACGCACTAGGGCAGTTTTGAAGTTTCGGATTCGGAAGCTCTGCGAACAGTGGCAATTCTCAGCAACAAAGGGCAGCCCCAGCCTCAAAGCTGCCGGAAAGCAGAGGGCTGCTGTCAGTCTTCAGTGCTGGAGTGCCCCCGTGGTTAGGAAAAGGGCGCTCTCCTGAGAGCAACACGGTGCTTGCCTGTCCTTGCAGGAGGCATCGCCAAGGCGCCAGTGCTAAAGGGAACACGACTGTGCCAGGCAGGCTCATAGTAAGGCCCATGGACTGCATGCACAAGCTTGGGCGTGCAGCCTTTCCCGTGAAAACGTAGTCCACGCAGGGCCTTCACGCTAGTGAGCTTTCCAGGTCTCCTAGGCCTCCTGCCTCCTAGGCCCCTCCCGTGGAGGAAGACTGCATCGCGAACGTCTCTTCCAAGGGCGACTTCACAACATCCAGGGACCTTGGGCCTCCGGATGACAGCTCGTAAGGCGGAGAGAAAGGCGACACACTGCTTCCTTCGTCGGAGAGCTAGATGTCCGAGCTTGCTAACGGCCGCCCGAACACAGGTCCGGCAGGTCTTTTAGGTGTACGGCCAGTGGTTGCCAGCGCTGAACCTGGGCGGCAATGAAGCAACCCTCTCCGTGGGCTTTAGAATGGGAGCCCTTGCTTGCTGTCTCCCTACGCCAAGCAGACAGTTGCCTTTCGAAGCAGCCTGGCCAAGGCACACTTCTCCCCTGAAGCACCCACTAGCTTTTGGCAAGGCGTACGGACGGCGAGGCCTAGCCCAAGGCCCTAAGTACGTCACGCTAGTCTCCCCGTCCCATGCAGAATTGCCCTGGTACGGCGTCTTAACAGGGACGGGCAGGGTGCCGCTTGAGACTCTTTGCCTCTGTCAGAAACTACCTGGACTCTGCAGGGCGCCACTCTGATACCGGTGACCTAGTGAGCAAAGCCCTCTTTCCCCCGCTGGAGAGCAGGCTACGTGCAGCGTCCAAGTTTCCTGCGGAAGAGTGTGGCTGCCTGTGTTGGCTTCACTTCTGGAAGGCCTGTGTGGAGCGACGAGAGAGGGTTCCTAGAGAAAGGGAACGTGTCCTGTGCCCTGCAGGAGGCATCCCAGAGCCCTCATCGCCAAAGGGAAAGCTAGAGCCCTCCACAGGGTTCCAAGTATCCTTCAGATAGTCCGTCCACGCATTGAGGCGTGCACGGGGTGTCCACTGACTCTGGGGCAGGTGGGGGCAGGAGCTCCAGTATGCTTTTCCTCCTCCCCGTGCCCCATAGAGGAACGCTGCGCACAGGATCCCCCATTCTGGGCGACTGCGCAGCATTAGGCTCTCGAGTGCCTCCGGATCACCGCTTTGAAAGCAGAGTGAAAGGGAACCTTCTCCTTTTGCTCCAGCTAGCTAGCTGGCCAAAGCATTCAAGAGACCTCCGGAACACAGCTCTCGCAGGCCTTCGGTGCCATGCCAGGGGCAGGCAGTGCAGAGCGTGAGCTGCAAGGAAAACACTCTTTTCCTGGTGTCCGTTCCGGGTACCCTTTTACTTACCCGCCCTTTCTCTAGGCCACGCAGAGACTAGACATGACATGCTGTCTCGAAGAGGTAGAGCTTCCCCTGAACTCTCCTACGCTTAGAGACGGCGCGAGGACACGTAACCTTCCTGGAGCCTGAAGTCCCGTAGACTCCTCACACACTGCACAACTCCCTGCTTGGAGATGAAACCGGGGAAGTGCCAGAGTGCTCCTTCGGTCTCTTTTCGCTCGCCTGAAACTAAACGCACTAGGGCAGTTTTGAAGTTTCGGATTCGGAAGCTCTGCGAACAGTGGCAATTCTCAGCAACAAAGGGCAGCCCCAGCCTCAAAGCTGCCGGAAAGCAGAGGGCTGCTGTCAGTCTTCAGTGCTGGAGTGCCCCCGTGGTTAGGAAAAGGGCGCTCTCCTGAGAGCAACACGGTGCTTGCCTGTCCTTGCAGGAGGCATCGCCAAGGCGCCAGTGCTAAAGGGAACACGACTGTGCCAGGCAGGCTCATAGTAAGGCCCATGGACTGCATGCACAAGCTTGGGCGTGCAGCCTTTCCCGTGAAAACGTAGTCCACGCAGGGCCTTCACGCTAGTGAGCTTTCCAGGTCTCCTAGGCCTCCTGCCTCCTAGGCCCCTCCCGTGGAGGAAGACTGCATCGCGAACGTCTCTTCCAAGGGCGACTTCACAACATCCAGGGACCTTGGGCCTCCGGATGACAGCTCGTAAGGCGGAGAGAAAGGCGACACACTGCTTCCTTCGTCGGAGAGCTAGATGTCCGAGCTTGCTAACGGCCGCCCGAACACAGGTCCGGCAGGTCTTTTAGGTGTACGGCCAGTGGTTGCCAGCGCTGAACCTGGGCGGCAATGAAGCAACCCTCTCCGTGGGCTTTAGAATGGGAGCCCTTGCTTGCTGTCTCCCTACGCCAAGCAGACAGTTGCCTTTCGAAGCAGCCTGGCCAAGGCACACTTCTCCCCTGAAGCACCCACTAGCTTTTGGCAAGGCGTACGGACGGCGAGGCCTAGCCCAAGGCACTAAGTACGTCACGCTAGTCTCCCCGTCCCATGCAGAATTGCCCTGGTACGGCGTCTTAACAGGGACGGGCAGGGTGCCGCTTGCGACTCTTTGCCTCTGTCAGAAACTACCTGGACTCTGCAGGGCGCCACTCTGATACCGGTGACCTAGTGAGCAAAGCCCTCTTTCCCCCGCTGGAGAGCAGGCTACGTGCAGCGTCCAAGTTTCCTGCGGAAGAGTGTGGCTGCCTGTGTTGGCTTCACTTCTGGAAGGCCTGTGTGGAGCGACGAGAGAGGGTTCCTAGAGAAAGGGAACGTGTCCTGTGCCCTGCAGGAGGCATCCCAGAGCCCTCATCGCCAAAGGGAAAGCTAGAGCCCTCCACAGGGTTCCAAGTATCCTTCAGATAGTCCGTCCACGCATTGAGGCGTGCACGGGGTGTCCACTGACTCTGGGGCAGGTGGGGGCAGGAGCTCCAGTATGCTTTTCCTCCTCCCCGTGCCCCATAGAGGAACGCTGCGCACAGGATCCCCCATTCTGGGCGACTGCGCAGCATTAGGCTCTCGAGTGCCTCCGGATCACCGCTTTGAAAGCAGAGTGAAAGGGAACCTTCTCCTTTTGCTCCAGCTAGCTAGCTGGCCAAAGCATTCAAGAGACCTCCGGAACACAGCTCTCGCAGGCCTTCGGTGCCATGCCAGGGGCAGGCAGTGCAGAGCGTGAGCTGCAAGGAAAACACTCTTTTCCTGGTGTCCGTTCCGGGTACCCTTTTACTTACCCGCCCTTTCTCTAGGCCACGCAGAGACTAGACATGACATGCTGTCTCGAAGAGGTAGAGCTTCCCCTGAACTCTCCTACGCTTAGAGACGGCGCGAGGACACGTAACCTTCCTGGAGCCTGAAGTCCCGTAGACTCCTCACACACTGCACAACTCCCTGCTTGGAGATGAAACCGGGGAAGTGCCAGAGTGCTCCTTCGGTCTCTTTTCGCTCGCCTGAAACTAAACGCACTAGGGCAGTTTTGAAGTTTCGGATTCGGAAGCTCTGCGAACAGTGGCAATTCTCAGCAACAAAGGGCAGCCCCAGCCTCAAAGCTGCCGGAAAGCAGAGGGCTGCTGTCAGTCTTCAGTGCTGGAGTGCCCCCGTGGTTAGGAAAAGGGCGCTCTCCTGAGAGCAACACGGTGCTTGCCTGTCCTTGCAGGAGGCATCGCCAAGGCGCCAGTGCTAAAGGGAACACGACTGTGCCAGGCAGGCTCATAGTAAGGCCCATGGACTGCATGCACAAGCTTGGGCGTGCAGCCTTTCCCGTGAAAACGTAGTCCACGCAGGGCCTTCACGCTAGTGAGCTTTCCAGGTCTCCTAGGCCTCCTGCCTCCTAGGCCCCTCCCGTGGAGGAAGACTGCATCGCGAACGTCTCTTCCAAGGGCGACTTCACAACATCCAGGGACCTTGGGCCTCCGGATGACAGCTCGTAAGGCGGAGAGAAAGGCGACACACTGCTTCCTTCGTCGGAGAGCTAGATGTCCGAGCTTGCTAACGGCCGCCCGAACACAGGTCCGGCAGGTCTTTTAGGTGTACGGCCAGTGGTTGCCAGCGCTGAACCTGGGCGGCAATGAAGCAACCCTCTCCGTGGGCTTTAGAATGGGAGCCCTTGCTTGCTGTCTCCCTACGCCAAGCAGACAGTTGCCTTTCGAAGCAGCCTGGCCAAGGCACACTTCTCCCCTGAAGCACCCACTAGCTTTTGGCAAGGCGTACGGACGGCGAGGCCTAGCCCAAGGCACTAAGTACGTCACGCTAGTCTCCCCGTCCCATGCAGAATTGCCCTGGTACGGCGTCTTAACAGGGACGGGCAGGGTGCCGCTTGCGACTCTTTGCCTCTGTCAGAAACTACCTGGACTCTGCAGGGCGCCACTCTGATACCGGTGACCTAGTGAGCAAAGCCCTCTTTCCCCCGCTGGAGAGCAGGCTACGTGCAGCGTCCAAGTTTCCTGCGGAAGAGTGTGGCTGCCTGTGTTGGCTTCACTTCTGGAAGGCCTGTGTGGAGCGACGAGAGAGGGTTCCTAGAGAAAGGGAACGTGTCCTGTGCCCTGCAGGAGGCATCCCAGAGCCCTCATCGCCAAAGGGAAAGCTAGAGCCCTCCACAGGGTTCCAAGTATCCTTCAGATAGTCCGTCCACGCATTGAGGCGTGCACGGGGTGTCCACTGACTCTGGGGCAGGTGGGGGCAGGAGCTCCAGTATGCTTTTCCTCCTCCCCGTGCCCCATAGAGGAACGCTGCGCACAGGATCCCCCATTCTGGGCGACTGCGCAGCATTAGGCTCTCGAGTGCCTCCGGATCACCGCTTTGAAAGCAGAGTGAAAGGGAACCTTCTCCTTTTGCTCCAGCTAGCTAGCTGGCCAAAGCATTCAAGAGACCTCCGGAACACAGCTCTCGCAGGCCTTCGGTGCCATGCCAGGGGCAGGCAGTGCAGAGCGTGAGCTGCAAGGAAAACACTCTTTTCCTGGTGTCCGTTCCGGGTACCCTTTTACTTACCCGCCCTTTCTCTAGGCCACGCAGAGACTAGACATGACATGCTGTCTCGAAGAGGTAGAGCTTCCCCTGAACTCTCCTACGCTTAGAGACGGCGCGAGGACACGTAACCTTCCTGGAGCCTGAAGTCCCGTAGACTCCTCACACACTGCACAACTCCCTGCTTGGAGATGAAACCGGGGAAGTGCCAGAGTGCTCCTTCGGTCTCTTTTCGCTCGCCTGAAACTAAACGCACTAGGGCAGTTTTGAAGTTTCGGATTCGGAAGCTCTGCGAACAGTGGCAATTCTCAGCAACAAAGGGCAGCCCCAGCCTCAAAGCTGCCGGAAAGCAGAGGGCTGCTGTCAGTCTTCAGTGCTGGAGTGCCCCCGTGGTTAGGAAAAGGGCGCTCTCCTGAGAGCAACACGGTGCTTGCCTGTCCTTGCAGGAGGCATCGCCAAGGCGCCAGTGCTAAAGGGAACACGACTGTGCCAGGCAGGCTCATAGTAAGGCCCATGGACTGCATGCACAAGCTTGGGCGTGCAGCCTTTCCCGTGAAAACGTAGTCCACGCAGGGCCTTCACGCTAGTGAGCTTTCCAGGTCTCCTAGGCCTCCTGCCTCCTAGGCCCCTCCCGTGGAGGAAGACTGCATCGCGAACGTCTCTTCCAAGGGCGACTTCACAACATCCAGGGACCTTGGGCCTCCGGATGACAGCTCGTAAGGCGGAGAGAAAGGCGACACACTGCTTCCTTCGTCGGAGAGCTAGATGTCCGAGCTTGCTAACGGCCGCCCGAACACAGGTCCGGCAGGTCTTTTAGGTGTACGGCCAGTGGTTGCCAGCGCTGAACCTGGGCGGCAATGAAGCAACCCTCTCCGTGGGCTTTAGAATGGGAGCCCTTGCTTGCTGTCTCCCTACGCCAAGCAGACAGTTGCCTTTCGAAGCAGCCTGGCCAAGGCACACTTCTCCCCTGAAGCACCCACTAGCTTTTGGCAAGGCGTACGGCCGGCGAGGCCTAGCCCAAGGCACTAAGTACGTCACGCTAGTCTCCCCGTCCCATGCAGAATTGCCCTGGTACGGCGTCTTAACAGGGACGGGCAGGGTGCCGCTTGCGACTCTTTGCCTCTGTCAGAAACTACCTGGACTCTGCAGGGCGCCACTCTGATACCGGTGACCTAGTGAGCAAAGCCCTCTTTCCCCCGCTGGAGAGCAGGCTACGTGCAGCGTCCAAGTTTCCTGCGGAAGAGTGTGGCTGCCTGTGTTGGCTTCACTTCTGGAAGGCCTGTGTGGAGCGACGAGAGAGGGTTCCTAGAGAAAGGGAACGTGTCCTGTGCCCTGCAGGAGGCATCCCAGAGCCCTCATCGCCAAAGGGAAAGCTAGAGCCCTCCACAGGGTTCCAAGTATCCTTCAGATAGTCCGTCCACGCATTGAGGCGTGCACGGGGTGTCCACTGACTCTGGGGCAGGTGGGGGCAGGAGCTCCAGTATGCTTTTCCTCCTCCCCGTGCCCCATAGAGGAACGCTGCGCACAGGATCCCCCATTCTGGGCGACTGCGCAGCATTAGGCTCTCGAGTGCCTCCGGATCACCGCTTTGAAAGCAGAGTGAAAGGGAACCTTCTCCTTTTGCTCCAGCTAGCTAGCTGGCCAAAGCATTCAAGAGACCTCCGGAACACAGCTCTCGCAGGCCTTCGGTGCCATGCCAGGGGCAGGCAGTGCAGAGCGTGAGCTGCAAGGAAAACACTCTTTTCCTGGTGTCCGTTCCGGGTACCCTTTTACTTACCCGCCCTTTCTCTAGGCCACGCAGAGACTAGACATGACATGCTGTCTCGAAGAGGTAGAGCTTCCCCTGAACTCTCCTACGCTTAGAGACGGCGCGAGGACACGTAACCTTCCTGGAGCCTGAAGTCCCGTAGACTCCTCACACACTGCACAACTCCCTGCTTGGAGATGAAACCGGGGAAGTGCCAGAGTGCTCCTTCGGTCTCTTTTCGCTCGCCTGAAACTAAACGCACTAGGGCAGTTTTGAAGTTTCGGATTCGGAAGCTCTGCGAACAGTGGCAATTCTCAGCAACAAAGGGCAGCCCCAGCCTCAAAGCTGCCGGAAAGCAGAGGGCTGCTGTCAGTCTTCAGTGCTGGAGTGCCCCCGTGGTTAGGAAAAGGGCGCTCTCCTGAGAGCAACACGGTGCTTGCCTGTCCTTGCAGGAGGCATCGCCAAGGCGCCAGTGCTAAAGGGAACACGACTGTGCCAGGCAGGCTCATAGTAAGGCCCATGGACTGCATGCACAAGCTTGGGCGTGCAGCCTTTCCCGTGAAAACGTAGTCCACGCAGGGCCTTCACGCTAGTGAGCTTTCCAGGTCTCCTAGGCCTCCTGCCTCCTAGGCCCCTCCCGTGGAGGAAGACTGCATCGCGAACGTCTCTTCCAAGGGCGACTTCACAACATCCAGGGACCTTGGGCCTCCGGATGACAGCTCGTAAGGCGGAGAGAAAGGCGACACACTGCTTCCTTCGTCGGAGAGCTAGATGTCCGAGCTTGCTAACGGCCGCCCGAACACAGGTCCGGCAGGTCTTTTAGGTGTACGGCCAGTGGTTGCCAGCGCTGAACCTGGGCGGCAATGAAGCAACCCTCTCCGTGGGCTTTAGAATGGGAGCCCTTGCTTGCTGTCTCCCTACGCCAAGCAGACAGTTGCCTTTCGAAGCAGCCTGGCCAAGGCACACTTCTCCCCTGAAGCACCCACTAGCTTTTGGCAAGGCGTACGGACGGCGAGGCCTAGCCCAAGGCACTAAGTACGTCACGCTAGTCTCCCCGTCCCATGCAGAATTGCCCTGGTACGGCGTCTTAACAGGGACGGGCAGGGTGCCGCTTGCGACTCTTTGCCTCTGTCAGAAACTACCTGGACTCTGCAGGGCGCCACTCTGATACCGGTGACCTAGTGAGCAAAGCCCTCTTTCCCCCGCTGGAGAGCAGGCTACGTGCAGCGTCCAAGTTTCCTGCGGAAGAGTGTGGCTGCCTGTGTTGGCTTCACTTCTGGAAGGCCTGTGTGGAGCGACGAGAGAGGGTTCCTAGAGAAAGGGAACGTGTCCTGTGCCCTGCAGGAGGCATCCCAGAGCCCTCATCGCCAAAGGGAAAGCTAGAGCCCTCCACAGGGTTCCAAGTATCCTTCAGATAGTCCGTCCACGCATTGAGGCGTGCACGGGGTGTCCACTGACTCTGGGGCAGGTGGGGGCAGGAGCTCCAGTATGCTTTTCCTCCTCCCCGTGCCCCATAGAGGAACGCTGCGCACAGGATCCCCCATTCTGGGCGACTGCGCAGCATTAGGCTCTCGAGTGCCTCCGGATCACCGCTTTGAAAGCAGAGTGAAAGGGAACCTTCTCCTTTTGCTCCAGCTAGCTAGCTGGCCAAAGCATTCAAGAGACCTCCGGAACACAGCTCTCGCAGGCCTTCGGTGCCATGCCAGGGGCAGGCAGTGCAGAGCGTGAGCTGCAAGGAAAACACTCTTTTCCTGGTGTCCGTTCCGGGTACCCTTTTACTTACCCGCCCTTTCTCTAGGCCACGCAGAGACTAGACATGACATGCTGTCTCGAAGAGGTAGAGCTTCCCCTGAACTCTCCTACGCTTAGAGACGGCGCGAGGACACGTAACCTTCCTGGAGCCTGAAGTCCCGTAGACTCCTCACACACTGCACAACTCCCTGCTTGGAGATGAAACCGGGGAAGTGCCAGAGTGCTCCTTCGGTCTCTTTTCGCTCGCCTGAAACTAAACGCACTAGGGCAGTTTTGAAGTTTCGGATTCGGAAGCTCTGCGAACAGTGGCAATTCTCAGCAACAAAGGGCAGCCCCAGCCTCAAAGCTGCCGGAAAGCAGAGGGCTGCTGTCAGTCTTCAGTGCTGGAGTGCCCCCGTGGTTAGGAAAAGGGCGCTCTCCTGAGAGCAACACGGTGCTTGCCTGTCCTTGCAGGAGGCATCGCCAAGGCGCCAGTGCTAAAGGGAACACGACTGTGCCAGGCAGGCTCATAGTAAGGCCCATGGACTGCATGCACAAGCTTAGGCGTGCAGCCTTTCCCGTGAAAACGTAGTCCACGCAGGGCCTTCACGCTAGTGAGCTTTCCAGGTCTCCTAGGCCTCCTGCCTCCTAGGCCCCTCCCGTGGAGGAAGACTGCATCGCGAACGTCTCTTCCAAGGGCGACTTCACAACATCCAGGGACCTTGGGCCTCCGGATGACAGCTCGTAAGGCGGAGAGAAAGGCGACACACTGCTTCCTTCGTCGGAGAGCTAGATGTCCGAGCTTGCTAACGGCCGCCCGAACACAGGTCCGGCAGGTCTTTTAGGTGTACGGCCAGTGGTTGCCAGCGCTGAACCTGGGCGGCAATGAAGCAACCCTCTCCGTGGGCTTTAGAATGGGAGCCCTTGCTTGCTGTCTCCCTACGCCAAGCAGACAGTTGCCTTTCGAAGCAGCCTGGCCAAGGCACACTTCTCCCCTGAAGCACCCACTAGCTTTTGGCAAGGCGTACGGACGGCGAGGCCTAGCCCAAGGCACTAAGTACGTCACGCTAGTCTCCCCGTCCCATGCAGAATTGCCCTGGTACGGCGTCTTAACAGGGACGGGCAGGGTGCCGCTTGCGACTCTTTGCCTCTGTCAGAAACTACCTGGACTCTGCAGGGCGCCACTCTGATACCGGTGACCTAGTGAGCAAAGCCCTCTTTCCCCCGCTGGAGAGCAGGCTACGTGCAGCGTCCAAGTTTCCTGCGGAAGAGTGTGGCTGCCTGTGTTGGCTTCACTTCTGGAAGGCCTGTGTGGAGCGACGAGAGAGGGTTCCTAGAGAAAGGGAACGTGTCCTGTGCCCTGCAGGAGGCATCCCAGAGCCCTCATCGCCAAAGGGAAAGCTAGAGCCCTCCACAGGGTTCCAAGTATCCTTCAGATAGTCCGTCCACGCATTGAGGCGTGCACGGGGTGTCCACTGACTCTGGGGCAGGTGGGGGCAGGAGCTCCAGTATGCGTTTCCTCCTCCCCGTGCCCCATAGAGGAACGCTGCGCACAGGATCCCCCATTCTGGGCGACTGCGCAGCATTAGGCTCTCGAGTGCCTCCGGATCACCGCTTTGAAAGCAGAGTGAAAGGGAACCTTCTCCTTTTGCTCCAGCTAGCTAGCTGGCCAAAGCATTCAAGAGACCTCCGGAACACAGCTCTCGCAGGCCTTCGGTGCCATGCCAGGGGCAGGCAGTGCAGAGCGTGAGCTGCAAGGAAAACACTCTTTTCCTGGTGTCCGTTCCGGGTACCCTTTTACTTACCCGCCCTTTCTCTAGGCCACGCAGAGACTAGACATGACATGCTGTCTCGAAGAGGTAGAGCTTCCCCTGAACTCTCCTACGCTTAGAGACGGCGCGAGGACACGTAACCTTCCTGGAGCCTGAAGTCCCGTAGACTCCTCACACACTGCACAACTCCCTGCTTGGAGATGAAACCGGGGAAGTGCCAGAGTGCTCCTTCGGTCTCTTTTCGCTCGCCTGAAACTAAACGCACTAGGGCAGTTTTGAAGTTTCGGATTCGGAAGCTCTGCGAACAGTGGCAATTCTCAGCAACAAAGGGCAGCCCCAGCCTCAAAGCTGCCGGAAAGCAGAGGGCTGCTGTCAGTCTTCAGTGCTGGAGTGCCCCCGTGGTTAGGAAAAGGGCGCTCTCCTGAGAGCAACACGGTGCTTGCCTGTCCTTGCAGGAGGCATCGCCAAGGCGCCAGTGCTAAAGGGAACACGACTGTGCCAGGCAGGCTCATAGTAAGGCCCATGGACTGCATGCACAAGCTTAGGCGTGCAGCCTTTCCCGTGAAAACGTAGTCCACGCAGGGCCTTCACGCTAGTGAGCTTTCCAGGTCTCCTAGGCCTCCTGCCTCCTAGGCCCCTCCCGTGGAGGAAGACTGCATCGCGAACGTCTCTTCCAAGGGCGACTTCACAACATCCAGGGACCTTGGGCCTCCGGATGACAGCTCGTAAGGCGGAGAGAAAGGCGACACACTGCTTCCTTCGTCGGAGAGCTAGATGTCCGAGCTTGCTAACGGCCGCCCGAACACAGGTCCGGCAGGTCTTTTAGGTGTACGGCCAGTGGTTGCCAGCGCTGAACCTGGGCGGCAATGAAGCAACCCTCTCCGTGGGCTTTAGAATGGGAGCCCTTGCTTGCTGTCTCCCTACGCCAAGCAGACAGTTGCCTTTCGAAGCAGCCTGGCCAAGGCACACTTCTCCCCTGAAGCACCCACTAGCTTTTGGCAAGGCGTACGGACGGCGAGGCCTAGCCCAAGGCACTAAGTACGTCACGCTAGTCTCCCCGTCCCATGCAGAATTGCCCTGGTACGGCGTCTTAACAGGGACGGGCAGGGTGCCGCTTGCGACTCTTTGCCTCTGTCAGAAACTACCTGGACTCTGCAGGGCGCCACTCTGATACCGGTGACCTAGTGAGCAAAGCCCTCTTTCCCCCGCTGGAGAGCAGGCTACGTGCAGCGTCCAAGTTTCCTGCGGAAGAGTGTGGCTGCCTGTGTTGGCTTCACTTCTGGAAGGCCTGTGTGGAGCGACGAGAGAGGGTTCCTAGAGAAAGGGAACGTGTCCTGTGCCCTGCAGGAGGCATCCCAGAGCCCTCATCGCCAAAGGGAAAGCTAGAGCCCTCCACAGGGTTCCAAGTATCCTTCAGATAGTCCGTCCACGCATTGAGGCGTGCACGGGGTGTCCACTGACTCTGGGGCAGGTGGGGGCAGGAGCTCCAGTATGCGTTTCCTCCTCCCCGTGCCCCATAGAGGAACGCTGCGCACAGGATCCCCCATTCTGGGCGACTGCGCAGCATTAGGCTCTCGAGTGCCTCCGGATCACCGCTTTGAAAGCAGAGTGAAAGGGAACCTTCTCCTTTTGCTCCAGCTAGCTAGCTGGCCAAAGCATTCAAGAGACCTCCGGAACACAGCTCTCGCAGGCCTTCGGTGCCATGCCAGGGGCAGGCAGTGCAGAGCGTGAGCTGCAAGGAAAACACTCTTTTCCTGGTGTCCGTTCCGGGTACCCTTTTACTTACCCGCCCTTTCTCTAGGCCACGCAGAGACTAGACATGACATGCTGTCTCGAAGAGGTAGAGCTTCCCCTGAACTCTCCTACGCTTAGAGACGGCGCGAGGACACGTAACCTTCCTGGAGCCTGAAGTCCCGTAGACTCCTCACACACTGCACAACTCCCTGCTTGGAGATGAAACCGGGGAAGTGCCAGAGTGCTCCTTCGGTCTCTTTTCGCTCGCCTGAAACTAAACGCACTAGGGCAGTTTTGAAGTTTCGGATTCGGAAGCTCTGCGAACAGTGGCAATTCTCAGCAACAAAGGGCAGCCCCAGCCTCAAAGCTGCCGGAAAGCAGAGGGCTGCTGTCAGTCTTCAGTGCTGGAGTGCCCCCGTGGTTAGGAAAAGGGCGCTCTCCTGAGAGCAACACGGTGCTTGCCTGTCCTTGCAGGAGGCATCGCCAAGGCGTCAGTGCTAAAGGGAACACGACTGTGCCAGGCAGGCTCATAGTAAGGCCCATGGACTGCATGCACAAGCTTGGGCGTGCAGCCTTTCCCGTGAAAACGTAGTCCACGCAGGGCCTTCACGCTAGTGAGCTTTCCAGGTCTCCTAGGCCTCCTGCCTCCTAGGCCCCTCCCGTGGAGGAAGACTGCATCGCGAACGTCTCTTCCAAGGGCGACTTCACAACATCCAGGGACCTTGGGCCTCCGGATGACAGCTCGTAAGGCGGAGAGAAAGGCGACACACTGCTTCCTTCGTCGGAGAGCTAGATGTCCGAGCTTGCTAACGGCCGCCCGAACACAGGTCCGGCAGGTCTTTTAGGTGTACGGCCAGTGGTTGCCAGCGCTGAACCTGGGCGGCAATGAAGCAACCCTCTCCGTGGGCTTTAGAATGGGAGCCCTTGCTTGCTGTCTCCCTACGCCAAGCAGACAGTTGCCTTTCGAAGCAGCCTGGCCAAGGCACACTTCTCCCCTGAAGCACCCACTAGCTTTTGGCAAGGCGTACGGACGGCGAGGCCTAGCCCAAGGCACTAAGTACGTCACGCTAGTCTCCCCGTCCCATGCAGAATTGCCCTGGTACGGCGTCTTAACAGGGACGGGCAGGGTGCCGCTTGCGACTCTTTGCCTCTGTCAGAAACTACCTGGACTCTGCAGGGCGCCACTCTGATACCGGTGACCTAGTGAGCAAAGCCCTCTTTCCCCCGCTGGAGAGCAGGCTACGTGCAGCGTCCAAGTTTCCTGCGGAAGAGTGTGGCTGCCTGTGTTGGCTTCACTTCTGGAAGGCCTGTGTGGAGCGACGAGAGAGGGTTCCTAGAGAAAGGGAACGTGTCCTGTGCCCTGCAGGAGGCATCCCAGAGCCCTCATCGCCAAAGGGAAAGCTAGAGCCCTCCACAGGGTTCCAAGTATCCTTCAGATAGTCCGTCCACGCATTGAGGCGTGCACGGGGTGTCCACTGACTCTGGGGCAGGTGGGGGCAGGAGCTCCAGTATGCTTTTCCTCCTCCCCGTGCCCCATAGAGGAACGCTGCGCACAGGATCCCCCATTCTGGGCGACTGCGCAGCATTAGGCTCTCGAGTGCCTCCGGATCACCGCTTTGAAAGCAGAGTGAAAGGGAACCTTCTCCTTTTGCTCCAGCTAGCTAGCTGGCCAAAGCATTCAAGAGACCTCCGGAACACAGCTCTCGCAGGCCTTCGGTGCCATGCCAGGGGCAGGCAGTGCAGAGCGTGAGCTGCAAGGAAAACACTCTTTTCCTGGTGTCCGTTCCGGGTACCCTTTTACTTACCCGCCCTTTCTCTAGGCCACGCAGAGACTAGACATGACATGCTGTCTCGAAGAGGTAGAGCTTCCCCTGAACTCTCCTACGCTTAGAGACGGCGCGAGGACACGTAACCTTCCTGGAGCCTGAAGTCCCGTAGACTCCTCACACACTGCACAACTCCCTGCTTGGAGATGAAACCGGGGAAGTGCCAGAGTGCTCCTTCGGTCTCTTTTCGCTCGCCTGAAACTAAACGCACTAGGGCAGTTTTGAAGTTTCGGATTCGGAAGCTCTGCGAACAGTGGCAATTCTCAGCACCAAAGGGCAGCCCCAGCCTCAAAGCTGCCGGAAAGCAGAGGGCTGCTGTCAGTCTTCAGTGCTGGAGTGCCCCCGTGGTTAGGAAAAGGGCGCTCTCCTGAGAGCAACACGGTGCTTGCCTGTCCTTGCAGGAGGCATCGCCAAGGCGTCAGTGCTAAAGGGAACACGACTGTGCCAGGCAGGCTCATAGTAAGGCCCATGGACTGCATGCACAAGCTTAGGCGTGCAGCCTTTCCCGTGAAAACGTAGTCCACGCAGGGCCTTCACGCTAGTGAGCTTTCCAGGTCTCCTAGGCCTCCTGCCTCCTAGGCCCCTCCCGTGGAGGAAGACTGCATCGCGAACGTCTCTTCCAAGGGCGACTTCACAACATCCAGGGACCTTGGGCCTCCGGATGACAGCTCGTAAGGCGGAGAGAAAGGCGACACACTGCTTCCTTCGTCGGAGAGCTAGATGTCCGAGCTTGCTAACGGCCGCCCGAACACAGGTCCGGCAGGTCTTTTAGGTGTACGGCCAGTGGTTGCCAGCGCTGAACCTGGGCGGCAATGAAGCAACCCTCTCCGTGGGCTTTAGAATGGGAGCCCTTGCTTGCTGTCTCCCTACGCCAAGCAGACAGTTGCCTTTCGAAGCAGCCTGGCCAAGGCACACTTCTCCCCTGAAGCACCCACTAGCTTTTGGCAAGGCGTACGGACGGCGAGGCCTAGCCCAAGGCACTAAGTACGTCACGCTAGTCTCCCCGTCCCATGCAGAATTGCCCTGGTACGGCGTCTTAACAGGGACGGGCAGGGTGCCGCTTGCGACTCTTTGCCTCTGTCAGAAACTACCTGGACTCTGCAGGGCGCCACTCTGATACCGGTGACCTAGTGAGCAAAGCCCTCTTTCCCCCGCTGGAGAGCAGGCTACGTGCAGCGTCCAAGTTTCCTGCGGAAGAGTGTGGCTGCCTGTGTTGGCTTCACTTCTGGAAGGCCTGTGTGGAGCGACGAGAGAGGGTTCCTAGAGAAAGGGAACGTGTCCTGTGCCCTGCAGGAGGCATCCCAGAGCCCTCATCGCCAAAGGGAAAGCTAGAGCCCTCCACAGGGTTCCAAGTATCCTTCAGATAGTCCGTCCACGCATTGAGGCGTGCACGGGGTGTCCACTGACTCTGGGGCAGGTGGGGGCAGGAGCTCCAGTATGCTTTTCCTCCTCCCCGTGCCCCATAGAGGAACGCTGCGCACAGGATCCCCCATTCTGGGCGACTGCGCAGCATTAGGCTCTCGAGTGCCTCCGGATCACCGCTTTGAAAGCAGAGTGAAAGGGAACCTTCTCCTTTTGCTCCAGCTAGCTAGCTGGCCAAAGCATTCAAGAGACCTCCGGAACACAGCTCTCGCAGGCCTTCGGTGCCATGCCAGGGGCAGGCAGTGCAGAGCGTGAGCTGCAAGGAAAACACTCTTTTCCTGGTGTCCGTTCCGGGTACCCTTTTACTTACCCGCCCTTTCTCTAGGCCACGCAGAGACTAGACATGACATGCTGTCTCGAAGAGGTAGAGCTTCCCCTGAACTCTCCTACGCTTAGAGACGGCGCGAGGACACGTAACCTTCCTGGAGCCTGAAGTCCCGTAGACTCCTCACACACTGCACAACTCCCTGCTTGGAGATGAAACCGGGGAAGTGCCAGAGTGCTCCTTCGGTCTCTTTTCGCTCGCCTGAAACTAAACGCACTAGGGCAGTTTTGAAGTTTCGGATTCGGAAGCTCTGCGAACAGTGGCAATTCTCAGCACCAAAGGGCAGCCCCAGCCTCAAAGCTGCCGGAAAGCAGAGGGCTGCTGTCAGTCTTCAGTGCTGGAGTGCCCCCGTGGTTAGGAAAAGGGCGCTCTCCTGAGAGCAACACGGTGCTTGCCTGTCCTTGCAGGAGGCATCGCCAAGGCGCCAGTGCTAAAGGGAACACGACTGTGCCAGGCAGGCTCATAGTAAGGCCCATGGACTGCATGCACAAGCTTAGGCGTGCAGCCTTTCCCGTGAAAACGTAGTCCACGCAGGGCCTTCACGCTAGTGAGCTTTCCAGGTCTCCTAGGCCTCCTGCCTCCTAGGCCCCTCCCGTGGAGGAAGACTGCATCGCGAACGTCTCTTCCAAGGGCGACTTCACAACATCCAGGGACCTTGGGCCTCCGGATGACAGCTCGTAAGGCGGAGAGAAAGGCGACACACTGCTTCCTTCGTCGGAGAGCTAGATGTCCGAGCTTGCTAACGGCCGCCCGAACACAGGTCCGGCAGGTCTTTTAGGTGTACGGCCAGTGGTTGCCAGCGCTGAACCTGGGCGGCAATGAAGCAACCCTCTCCGTGGGCTTTAGAATGGGAGCCCTTGCTTGCTGTCTCCCTACGCCAAGCAGACAGTTGCCTTTCGAAGCAGCCTGGCCAAGGCACACTTCTCCCCTGAAGCACCCACTAGCTTTTGGCAAGGCGTACGGACGGCGAGGCCTAGCCCAAGGCACTAAGTACGTCACGCTAGTCTCCCCGTCCCATGCAGAATTGCCCTGGTACGGCGTCTTAACAGGGACGGGCAGGGTGCCGCTTGCGACTCTTTGCCTCTGTCAGAAACTACCTGGACTCTGCAGGGCGCCACTCTGATACCGGTGACCTAGTGAGCAAAGCCCTCTTTCCCCCGCTGGAGAGCAGGCTACGTGCAGCGTCCAAGTTTCCTGCGGAAGAGTGTGGCTGCCTGTGTTGGCTTCACTTCTGGAAGGCCTGTGTGGAGCGACGAGAGAGGGTTCCTAGAGAAAGGGAACGTGTCCTGTGCCCTGCAGGAGGCATCCCAGAGCCCTCATCGCCAAAGGGAAAGCTAGAGCCCTCCACAGGGTTCCAAGTATCCTTCAGATAGTCCGTCCACGCATTGAGGCGTGCACGGGGTGTCCACTGACTCTGGGGCAGGTGGGGGCAGGAGCTCCAGTATGCTTTTCCTCCTCCCCGTGCCCCATAGAGGAACGCTGCGCACAGGATCCCCCATTCTGGGCGACTGCGCAGCATTAGGCTCTCGAGTGCCTCCGGATCACCGCTTTGAAAGCAGAGTGAAAGGGAACCTTCTCCTTTTGCTCCAGCTAGCTAGCTGGCCAAAGCATTCAAGAGACCTCCGGAACACAGCTCTCGCAGGCCTTCGGTGCCATGCCAGGGGCAGGCAGTGCAGAGCGTGAGCTGCAAGGAAAACACTCTTTTCCTGGTGTCCGTTCCGGGTACCCTTTTACTTACCCGCCCTTTCTCTAGGCCACGCAGAGACTAGACATGACATGCTGTCTCGAAGAGGTAGAGCTTCCCCTGAACTCTCCTACGCTTAGAGACGGCGCGAGGACACGTAACCTTCCTGGAGCCTGAAGTCCCGTAGACTCCTCACACACTGCACAACTCCCTGCTTGGAGATGAAACCGGGGAAGTGCCAGAGTGCTCCTTCGGTCTCTTTTCGCTCGCCTGAAACTAAACGCACTAGGGCAGTTTTGAAGTTTCGGATTCGGAAGCTCTGCGAACAGTGGCAATTCTCAGCAACAAAGGGCAGCCCCAGCCTCAAAGCTGCCGGAAAGCAGAGGGCTGCTGTCAGTCTTCAGTGCTGGAGTGCCCCCGTGGTTAGGAAAAGGGCGCTCTCCTGAGAGCAACACGGTGCTTGCCTGTCCTTGCAGGAGGCATCGCCAAGGCGCCAGTGCTAAAGGGAACACGACTGTGCCAGGCAGGCTCATAGTAAGGCCCATGGACTGCATGCACAAGCTTAGGCGTGCAGCCTTTCCCGTGAAAACGTAGTCCACGCAGGGCCTTCACGCTAGTGAGCTTTCCAGGTCTCCTAGGCCTCCTGCCTCCTAGGCCCCTCCCGTGGAGGAAGACTGCATCGCGAACGTCTCTTCCAAGGGCGACTTCACAACATCCAGGGACCTTGGGCCTCCGGATGACAGCTCGTAAGGCGGAGAGAAAGGCGACACACTGCTTCCTTCGTCGGAGAGCTAGATGTCCGAGCTTGCTAACGGCCGCCCGAACACAGGTCCGGCAGGTCTTTTAGGTGTACGGCCAGTGGTTGCCAGCGCTGAACCTGGGCGGCAATGAAGCAACCCTCTCCGTGGGCTTTAGAATGGGAGCCCTTGCTTGCTGTCTCCCTACGCCAAGCAGACAGTTG
The DNA here is from genome assembly GCF_028564815.1 of Eubalaena glacialis. Lineage (NCBI taxonomy): Eukaryota > Metazoa > Chordata > Mammalia > Artiodactyla > Balaenidae > Eubalaena > Eubalaena glacialis. Next base: position 6,949 of record NW_026871731.1, on the reverse strand, counting down.
CCTTTCGAAGCAGCCTGGCCAAGGCACACTTCTCCCCTGAAGCACCCACTAGCTTTTGGCAAGGCGTACGGACGGCGAGGCCTAGCCCAAGGCACTAAGTACGTCACGCTAGTCTCCCCGTCCCATGCAGAATTGCCCTGGTACGGCGTCTTAACAGGGACGGGCAGGGTGCCGCTTGAGACTCTTTGCCTCTGTCAGAAACTACCTGGACTCTGCAGGGCGCCACTCTGATACCGGTGACCTAGTGAGCAAAGCCCTCTTTCCCCCGCTGGAGAGCAGGCTACGTGCAGCGTCCAAGTTTCCTGCGGAAGAGTGTGGCTGCCTGTGTTGGCTTCACTTCTGGAAGGCCTGTGTGGAGCGACGAGAGAGGGTTCCTAGAGAAAGGGAACGTGTCCTGTGCCCTGCAGGAGGCATCCCAGAGCCCTCATCGCCAAAGGGAAAGCTAGAGCCCTCCACAGGGTTCCAAGTATCCTTCAGATAGTCCGTCCACGCATTGAGGCGTGCACGGGGTGTCCACTGACTCTGGGGCAGGTGGGGGCAGGAGCTCCAGTATGCTTTTCCTCCTCCCCGTGCCCCATAGAGGAACGCTGCGCACAGGATCCCCCATTCTGGGCGACTGCGCAGCATTAGGCTCTCGAGTGCCTCCGGATCACCGCTTTGAAAGCAGAGTGAAAGGGAACCTTCTCCTTTTGCTCCAGCTAGCTAGCTGGCCAAAGCATTCAAGAGACCTCCGGAACACAGCTCTCGCAGGCCTTCGGTGCCATGCCAGGGGCAGGCAGTGCAGAGCGTGAGCTGCAAGGAAAACACTCTTTTCCTGGTGTCCGTTCCGGGTACCCTTTTACTTACCCGCCCTTTCTCTAGGCCACGCAGAGACTAGACATGACATGCTGTCTCGAAGAGGTAGAGCTTCCCCTGAACTCTCCTACGCTTAGAGACGGCGCGAGGACACGTAACCTTCCTGGAGCCTGAAGTCCCGTAGACTCCTCACACACTGCACAACTCCCTGCTTGGAGATGAAACCGGGGAAGTGCCAGAGTGCTCCTTCGGTCTCTTTTCGCTCGCCTGAAACTAAACGCACTAGGGCAGTTTTGAAGTTTCGGATTCGGAAGCTCTGCGAACAGTGGCAATTCTCAGCACCAAAGGGCAGCCCCAGCCTCAAAGCTGCCGGAAAGCAGAGGGCTGCTGTCAGTCTTCAGTGCTGGAGTGCCCCCGTGGTTAGGAAAAGGGCGCTCTCCTGAGAGCAACACGGTGCTTGCCTGTCCTTGCAGGAGGCATCGCCAAGGCGCCAGTGCTAAAGGGAACACGACTGTGCCAGGCAGGCTCATAGTAAGGCCCATGGACTGCATGCACAAGCTTAGGCGTGCAGCATTTCCCGTGAAAACGTAGTCCACGCAGGGCCTTCACGCTAGTGAGCTTTCCAGGTCTCCTAGGCCTCCTGCCTCCTAGGCCCCTCCCGTGGAGGAAGACTGCATCGCGAACGTCTCTTCCAAGGGCGACTTCACAACATCCAGGGACCTTGGGCCTCCGGATGACAGCTCGTAAGGCGGAGAGAAAGGCGACACACTGCTTCCTTCGTCGGAGAGCTAGATGTCCGAGCTTGCTAACGGCCGCCCGAACACAGGTCCGGCAGGTCTTTTAGGTGTACGGCCAGTGGTTGCCAGCGCTGAACCTGGGCGGCAATGAAGCAACCCTCTCCGTGGGCTTTAGAATGGGAGCCCTTGCTTGCTGTCTCCCTACGCCAAGCAGACAGTTGCCTTTCGAAGCAGCCTGGCCAAGGCACACTTCTCCCCTGAAGCACCCACTAGCTTTTGGCAAGGCGTACGGACGGCGAGGCCTAGCCCAAGGCACTAAGTACGTCACGCTAGTCTCCCCGTCCCATGCAGAATTGCCCTGGTACGGCGTCTTAACAGGGACGGGCAGGGTGCCGCTTGAGACTCTTTGCCTCTGTCAGAAACTACCTGGACTCTGCAGGGCGCCACTCTGATACCGGTGACCTAGTGAGCAAAGCCCTCTTTCCCCCGCTGGAGAGCAGGCTACGTGCAGCGTCCAAGTTTCCTGCGGAAGAGTGTGGCTGCCTGTGTTGGCTTCACTTCTGGAAGGCCTGTGTGGAGCGACGAGAGAGGGTTCCTAGAGAAAGGGAACGTGTCCTGTGCCCTGCAGGAGGCATCCCAGAGCCCTCATCGCCAAAGGGAAAGCTAGAGCCCTCCACAGGGTTCCAAGTATCCTTCAGATAGTCCGTCCACGCATTGAGGCGTGCACGGGGTGTCCACTGACTCTGGGGCAGGTGGGGGCAGGAGCTCCAGTATGCTTTTCCTCCTCCCCGTGCCCCATAGAGGAACGCTGCGCACAGGATCCCCCATTCTGGGCGACTGCGCAGCATTAGGCTCTCGAGTGCCTCCGGATCACCGCTTTGAAAGCAGAGTGAAAGGGAACCTTCTCCTTTTGCTCCAGCTAGCTAGCTGGCCAAAGCATTCAAGAGACCTCCGGAACACAGCTCTCGCAGGCCTTCGGTGCCATGCCAGGGGCAGGCAGTGCAGAGCGTGAGCTGCAAGGAAAACACTCTTTTCCTGGTGTCCGTTCCGGGTACCCTTTTACTTACCCGCCCTTTCTCTAGGCCACGCAGAGACTAGACATGACATGCTGTCTCGAAGAGGTAGAGCTTCCCCTGAACTCTCCTACGCTTAGAGACGGCGCGAGGACACGTAACCTTCCTGGAGCCTGAAGTCCCGTAGACTCCTCACACACTGCACAACTCCCTGCTTGGAGATGAAACCGGGGAAGTGCCAGAGTGCTCCTTCGGTCTCTTTTCGCTCGCCTGAAACTAAACGCACTAGGGCAGTTTTGAAGTTTCGGATTCGGAAGCTCTGCGAACAGTGGCAATTCTCAGCAACAAAGGGCAGCCCCAGCCTCAAAGCTGCCGGAAAGCAGAGGGCTGCTGTCAGTCTTCAGTGCTGGAGTGCCCCCGTGGTTAGGAAAAGGGCGCTCTCCTGAGAGCAACACGGTGCTTGCCTGTCCTTGCAGGAGGCATCGCCAAGGCGCCAGTGCTAAAGGGAACACGACTGTGCCAGGCAGGCTCATAGTAAGGCCCATGGACTGCATGCACAAGCTTAGGCGTGCAGCATTTCCCGTGAAAACGTAGTCCACGCAGGGCCTTCACGCTAGTGAGCTTTCCAGGTCTCCTAGGCCTCCTGCCTCCTAGGCCCCTCCCGTGGAGGAAGACTGCATCGCGAACGTCTCTTCCAAGGGCGACTTCACAACATCCAGGGACCTTGGGCCTCCGGATGACAGCTCGTAAGGCGGAGAGAAAGGCGACACACTGCTTCCTTCGTCGGAGAGCTAGATGTCCGAGCTTGCTAACGGCCGCCCGAACACAGGTCCGGCAGGTCTTTTAGGTGTACGGCCAGTGGTTGCCAGCGCTGAACCTGGGCGGCAATGAAGCAACCCTCTCCGTGGGCTTTAGAATGGGAGCCCTTGCTTGCTGTCTCCCTACGCCAAGCAGACAGTTGCCTTTCGAAGCAGCCTGGCCAAGGCACACTTCTCCCCTGAAGCACCCACTAGCTTTTGGCAAGGCGTACGGCCGGCGAGGCCTAGCCCAAGGCACTAAGTACGTCACGCTAGTCTCCCCGTCCCATGCAGAATTGCCCTGGTACGGCGTCTTAACAGGGACGGGCAGGGTGCCGCTTGAGACTCTTTGCCTCTGTCAGAAACTACCTGGACTCTGCAGGGCGCCACTCTGATACCGGTGACCTAGTGAGCAAAGCCCTCTTTCCCCCGCTGGAGAGCAGGCTACGTGCAGCGTCCAAGTTTCCTGCGGAAGAGTGTGGCTGCCTGTGTTGGCTTCACTTCTGGAAGGCCTGTGTGGAGCGACGAGAGAGGGTTCCTAGAGAAAGGGAACGTGTCCTGTGCCCTGCAGGAGGCATCCCAGAGCCCTCATCGCCAAAGGGAAAGCTAGAGCCCTCCACAGGGTTCCAAGTATCCTTCAGATAGTCCGTCCACGCATTGAGGCGTGCACGGGGTGTCCACTGACTCTGGGGCAGGTGGGGGCAGGAGCTCCAGTATGCTTTTCCTCCTCCCCGTGCCCCATAGAGGAACGCTGCGCACAGGATCCCCCATTCTGGGCGACTGCGCAGCATTAGGCTCTCGAGTGCCTCCGGATCACCGCTTTGAAAGCAGAGTGAAAGGGAACCTTCTCCTTTTGCTCCAGCTAGCTAGCTGGCCAAAGCATTCAAGAGACCTCCGGAACACAGCTCTCGCAGGCCTTCGGTGCCATGCCAGGGGCAGGCAGTGCAGAGCGTGAGCTGCAAGGAAAACACTCTTTTCCTGGTGTCCGTTCCGGGTACCCTTTTACTTACCCGCCCTTTCTCTAGGCCACGCAGAGACTAGACATGACATGCTGTCTCGAAGAGGTAGAGCTTCCCCTGAACTCTCCTACGCTTAGAGACGGCGCGAGGACACGTAACCTTCCTGGAGCCTGAAGTCCCGTAGACTCCTCACACACTGCACAACTCCCTGCTTGGAGATGAAACCGGGGAAGTGCCAGAGTGCTCCTTCGGTCTCTTTTCGCTCGCCTGAAACTAAACGCACTAGGGCAGTTTTGAAGTTTCGGATTCGGAAGCTCTGCGAACAGTGGCAATTCTCAGCAACAAAGGGCAGCCCCAGCCTCAAAGCTGCCGGAAAGCAGAGGGCTGCTGTCAGTCTTCAGTGCTGGAGTGCCCCCGTGGTTAGGAAAAGGGCGCTCTCCTGAGAGCAACACGGTGCTTGCCTGTCCTTGCAGGAGGCATCGCCAAGGCGCCAGTGCTAAAGGGAACACGACTGTGCCAGGCAGGCTCATAGTAAGGCCCATGGACTGCATGCACAAGCTTAGGCGTGCAGCATTTCCCGTGAAAACGTAGTCCACGCAGGGCCTTCACGCTAGTGAGCTTTCCAGGTCTCCTAGGCCTCCTGCCTCCTAGGCCCCTCCCGTGGAGGAAGACTGCATCGCGAACGTCTCTTCCAAGGGCGACTTCACAACATCCAGGGACCTTGGGCCTCCGGATGACAGCTCGTAAGGCGGAGAGAAAGGCGACACACTGCTTCCTTCGTCGGAGAGCTAGATGTCCGAGCTTGCTAACGGCCGCCCGAACACAGGTCCGGCAGGTCTTTTAGGTGTACGGCCAGTGGTTGCCAGCGCTGAACCTGGGCGGCAATGAAGCAACCCTCTCCGTGGGCTTTAGAATGGGAGCCCTTGCTTGCTGTCTCCCTACGCCAAGCAGACAGTTGCCTTTCGAAGCAGCCTGGCCAAGGCACACTTCTCCCCTGAAGCACCCACTAGCTTTTGGCAAGGCGTACGGCCGGCGAGGCCTAGCCCAAGGCACTAAGTACGTCACGCTAGTCTCCCCGTCCCATGCAGAATTGCCCTGGTACGGCGTCTTAACAGGGACGGGCAGGGTGCCGCTTGAGACTCTTTGCCTCTGTCAGAAACTACCTGGACTCTGCAGGGCGCCACTCTGATACCGGTGACCTAGTGAGCAAAGCCCTCTTTCCCCCGCTGGAGAGCAGGCTACGTGCAGCGTCCAAGTTTCCTGCGGAAGAGTGTGGCTGCCTGTGTTGGCTTCACTTCTGGAAGGCCTGTGTGGAGCGACGAGAGAGGGTTCCTAGAGAAAGGGAACGTGTCCTGTGCCCTGCAGGAGGCATCCCAGAGCCCTCATCGCCAAAGGGAAAGCTAGAGCCCTCCACAGGGTTCCAAGTATCCTTCAGATAGTCCGTCCACGCATTGAGGCGTGCACGGGGTGTCCACTGACTCTGGGGCAGGTGGGGGCAGGAGCTCCAGTATGCTTTTCCTCCTCCCCGTGCCCCATAGAGGAACGCTGCGCACAGGATCCCCCATTCTGGGCGACTGCGCAGCATTAGGCTCTCGAGTGCCTCCGGATCACCGCTTTGAAAGCAGAGTGAAAGGGAACCTTCTCCTTTTGCTCCAGCTAGCTAGCTGGCCAAAGCATTCAAGAGACCTCCGGAACACAGCTCTCGCAGGCCTTCGGTGCCATGCCAGGGGCAGGCAGTGCAGAGCGTGAGCTGCAAGGAAAACACTCTTTTCCTGGTGTCCGTTCCGGGTACCCTTTTACTTACCCGCCCTTTCTCTAGGCCACGCAGAGACTAGACATGACATGCTGTCTCGAAGAGGTAGAGCTTCCCCTGAACTCTCCTACGCTTAGAGACGGCGCGAGGACACGTAACCTTCCTGGAGCCTGAAGTCCCGTAGACTCCTCACACACTGCACAACTCCCTGCTTGGAGATGAAACCGGGGAAGTGCCAGAGTGCTCCTTCGGTCTCTTTTCGCTCGCCTGAAACTAAACGCACTAGGGCAGTTTTGAAGTTTCGGATTCGGAAGCTCTGCGAACAGTGGCAATTCTCAGCAACAAAGGGCAGCCCCAGCCTCAAAGCTGCCAGAAAGCAGAGGGCTGCTGTCAGTCTTCAGTGCTGGAGTGCCCCCGTGGTTAGGAAAAGGGCGCTCTCCTGAGAGCAACACGGTGCTTGCCTGTCCTTGCAGGAGGCATCGCCAAGGCGCCAGTGCTAAAGGGAACACGACTGTGCCAGGCAGGCTCATAGTAAGGCCCATGGACTGCATGCACAAGCTTGGGCGTGCAGCATTTCCCGTGAAAACGTAGTCCACGCAGGGCCTTCACGCTAGTGAGCTTTCCAGGTCTCCTAGGCCTCCTGCCTCCTAGGCCCCTCCCGTGGAGGAAGACTGCATCGCGAACGTCTCTTCCAAGGGCGACTTCACAACATCCAGGGACCTTGGGCCTCCGGATGACAGCTCGTAAGGCGGAGAGAAAGGCGACACACTGCTTCCTTCGTCGGAGAGCTAGATGTCCGAGCTTGCTAACGGCCGCCCGAACACAGGTCCGGCAGGTCTTTTAGGTGTACGGCCAGTGGTTGCCAGCGCTGAACCTGGGCGGCAATGAAGCAACC
>NW_026871730.1:0-50827 GCF_028564815.1 Eubalaena glacialis | reverse complement strand
ACGGCGTTCCTGAGGCCGTTTGAATGCTGTACAAACGAGAGCTGTCGAGCGATCCGGGCAGGGCTTTGCCATTACCGCTGCACATTCACAGCGTTAAAGCAAACGAACCCGTTTGCCTCCTGGGACTCAAAGGCAAGAGAAGAGTTGGCGGCGTTCAGTGCCCCTTCACAGATGTTACAAAGAACGTGAGTGCCCAACGAGTCGAAATATGTAACCGTGTTGCAGCTTTCCTTTAACACATGCTTCTTCGCTACTATGGCACAACTAAGCTTGCAATGGGAGAAATCTGGACTTTTCCATGAGGCCTGGGGTGCCATTTCTTTGGCTGGTAAGTTCCAGAGTGCTCCTGGAGGAGCTTCCAGCAAGGAACTGAGACAGCATGCCTCATACGAGTACACTCATAGTACTTTGGTGACGCCTTCAGGCAGCAAAGAGAAGATGGGCAGCAGGAGTGTTTTTCAGGCAGCTTTCAAACCGCAACTGTCTCGCCTACCGCGGAGGAAAATAAGGTTTTGCCAGGGTAGCCTGCTTTCAACCATGAGCTCCTATAGTTACCCTCAGTCGTTTCTGACTCCCTCAAGGAAACACACGGAACTCACAGGGCCCTTCCATGGAGATCCTTTGGCAACCGAGTCCTCTGCCTAGGCTGAACTGGGGAAGTATTTCAGTACCTTAGGTAGGCCTCGGTGACCATGGCTCTTGCACATCCCAACAGAGTTAAGTGTGAAAAGTGTACTGGTCTTCAGGCTGGACGCAGAGCTCAGCTTTCGCTTCTGCCTGCGTGCTGTCCTGAGTCCAGGCCTCAATCGTCAGCACACTGTGTATTAGCAGTGGAATTCCCTTTCAGTCACTGAGGCCAGTCGACTTGCAAACAGAGTCTGCCCAGCACTGCTTTCGCGAGGCTCTTTGACGACTGGGACACTCTTCCTTGGCAACCCAGAAAGCAGTACTTTTCCCTTGCTATGAATGGGAAGAGTGCTTCCCAGGGGCCTATTTCGCCTAGGGTTCCTCAGAAGCCAGAGGACGCTCTTCAGGCACACAGTGGTCATCATGCGAAATGGGTGCACGATCCACTGTCCTATGTGTCGCCAGGGGCATAGCAGAGTTAAGGCACTCCATTTCAGAGTATGGTTTCGTGGATACAATGCACACCCAGCTCTGCTGATATGAAACACTGGATCTTACCTTGTGGCCTTAGGTCACCTTTCATTGGCCGGAGCTGAATTTGGAGTGCAGTAGGATGAGTTTCTAGAAGGGAATTGTCAGCACATTTTTGGCATTGAGAGAACGCAGCCTTGGCCCACAGCGAAACTCCTGCAGTGAAGAGAAGGTGGCCGCTAGTGCTGTTCAGGCAGCTTTGAAGCCAAAAGCAAGTCGCTTGCAAAGCGGGAAAATGTGAACTTTCCCATCAGTGTCCCACTTTCAAGCTCGATGACAAAGCATGTTTATCTGATGATTCTGCCTAGCTACCTAGTACAAGGGAAAGACTGCCTCCATCTGCTAAGAAAGGTTTTCACGTGGGGACTGCTGTACATGCACAAGAGCATTCCCCGCCGTGCAAAAGTTAGGCCTTGTGAATCTGGATGGTCCCAGAATTCCAACAAAGACACAGGGAAAGCTGTCCGGTGTTTTCAGTCTGGAACTCAACATCTAGCTTCCGACTGCCGTAGGGAGAGGTCCTTTGGGTTTTCACAGGTTTCATTAGTGAGGCACAGTGGTGTTTCTCAGAAGAATCCAAATTCCTCCTTGGGCACACCAGCATGGAATGTAAGGCTGCTTAGAACGGCGTTCCTGAGGCCGTTTGAATGCTGTACAAACGAGAGCTGTCGAGCGATCCGGGCAGGGCTTTGCCATTACCGCTGCACATTCACAGCGTTAAAGCAAACGAACCCGTTTGCCTCCTGGGACTCAAAGGCAAGAGAAGAGTTGGCGGCGTTCAGTGCCCCTTCACAGATGTTACAAAGAACGTGAGTGCCCAACGAGTCGAAATATGTAACCGTGTTGCAGCTTTCCTTTAACACATGCTTCTTCGCTACTATGGCACAACTAAGCTTGCAATGGGAGAAATCTGGACTTTTCCATGAGGCCTGGGGTGCCATTTCTTTGGCTGGTAAGTTCCAGAGTGCTCCTGGAGGAGCTTCCAGCAAGGAACTGAGACAGCATGCCTCATACGAGTACACTCATAGTACTTTGGTGACGCCTTCAGGCAGCAAAGAGAAGATGGGCAGCAGGAGTGTTTTTCAGGCAGCTTTCAAACCGCAACTGTCTCGCCTACCGCGGAGGAAAATAAGGTTTTGCCAGGGTAGCCTGCTTTCAACCATGAGCTCCTATAGTTACCCTCAGTCGTTTCTGACTCCCTCAAGGAAACACACGGAACTCACAGGGCCCTTCCATGGAGATCCTTTGGCAACCGAGTCCTCTGCCTAGGCTGAACTGGGGAAGTATTTCAGTACCTTAGGTAGGCCTCGGTGACCATGGCTCTTGCACATCCCAACAGAGTTAAGTGTGAAAAGTGTACTGGTCTTCAGGCTGGACGCAGAGCTCAGCTTTCGCTTCTGCCTGCGTGCTGTCCTGAGTCCAGGCCTCAATCGTCAGCACACTGTGTATTAGCAGTGGAATTCCCTTTCAGTCACTGAGGCCAGTCGACTTGCAAACAGAGTCTGCCCAGCACTGCTTTCGCGAGGCTCTTTGACGACTGGGGACACTCTTCCTTGGCAACCCAGAAAGCAGTACTTTTCCCTTGCTATGAATGGGAAGAGTGCTTCCCAGGGGCCTATTTCGCCTAGGGTTCCTCAGAAGCCAGAGGACGCTCTTCAGGCACACAGTGGTCATCATGCGAAATGGGTGCACGATCCACTGTCCTATGTGTCGCCAGGGGCATAGCAGAGTTAAGGCACTCCATTTCAGAGTATGGTTTCGTGGATACAATGCACACCCAGCTCTGCTGATATGAAACACTGGATCTTACCTTGTGGCCTTAGGTCACCTTTCATTGGCCGGAGCTGAATTTGGAGTGCAGTAGGATGAGTTTCTAGAAGGGAATTGTCAGCACATTTTTGGCATTGAGAGAACGCAGCCTTGGCCCACAGCGAAAGTCCTGCAGTGAAGAGAAGGTGGGCCGCTAGTGCTGTTCAGGCAGCTTTGAAGCCAAAAGCAAGTCGCTTGCAAAGCGGGAAAATGTGAACTTTCCCATCAGTGTCCCACTTTCAAGCTCGATGACAAAGCATGTTTATCTGATGATTCTGCCTAGCTACCTAGTACAAGGGAAAGACTGCCTCCATCTGCTAAGAAAGGTTTTCACGTGGGGACTGCTGTACATGCACAAGAGCATTCCCCCGCCGTGCAAAAGTTAGGCCTTGTGAATCTGGATGGTCCCAGAATTCCAACAAAGACACAGGGAAAGCTGTCCGGTGTTTTCAGTCTGGAACTCAACATCTAGCTTCCGACTGCCGTAGGGAGAGGTCCTTTGGGTTTTCACAGGTTTCATTAGTGAGGCACAGTGGTGTTTCTCAGAAGAATCCAAATTCCTCCTTGGGCACACCAGCATGGAATGTAAGGCTGCTTAGAACGGCGTTCCTGAGGCCGTTTGAATGCTGTACAAACGAGAGCTGTCGAGCGATCCGGGCAGGGCTTTGCCATTACCGCTGCACATTCACAGCGTTAAAGCAAACGAACCCGTTTGCCTCCTGGGACTCAAAGGCAAGAGAAGAGTTGGCGGCGTTCAGTGCCCCTTCACAGATGTTACAAAGAACGTGAGTGCCCAACGAGTCGAAATATGTAACCGTGTTGCAGCTTTCCTTTAACACATGCTTCTTCGCTACTATGGCACAACTAAGCTTGCAATGGGAGAAATCTGGACTTTTCCATGAGGCCTGGGGTGCCATTTCTTTGGCTGGTAAGTTCCAGAGTGCTCCTGGAGGAGCTTCCAGCAAGGAACTGAGACAGCATGCCTCATACGAGTACACTCATAGTACTTTGGTGACGCCTTCAGGCAGCAAAGAGAAGATGGGCAGCAGGAGTGTTTTTCAGGCAGCTTTCAAACCGCAACTGTCTCGCCTACCGCGGAGGAAAATAAGGTTTTGCCAGGGTAGCCTGCTTTCAACCATGAGCTCCTATAGTTACCCTCAGTCGTTTCTGACTCCCTCAAGGAAACACACGGAACTCACAGGGCCCTTCCATGGAGATCCTTTGGCAACCGAGTCCTCTGCCTAGGCTGAACTGGGGAAGTATTTCAGTACCTTAGGTAGGCCTCGGTGACCATGGCTCTTGCACATCCCAACAGAGTTAAGTGTGAAAAGTGTACTGGTCTTCAGGCTGGACGCAGAGCTCAGCTTTCGCTTCTGCCTGCGTGCTGTCCTGAGTCCAGGCCTCAATCGTCAGCACACTGTGTATTAGCAGTGGAATTCCCTTTCAGTCACTGAGGCCAGTCGACTTGCAAACAGAGTCTGCCCAGCACTGCTTTCGCGAGGCTCTTTGACGACTGGGACACTCTTCCTTGGCAACCCAGAAAGCAGTACTTTTCCCTTGCTATGAATGGGAAGAGTGCTTCCCAGGGGCCTATTTCGCCTAGGGTTCCTCAGAAGCCAGAGGACGCTCTTCAGGCACACAGTGGTCATCATGCGAAATGGGTGCACGATCCACTGTCCTATGTGTCGCCAGGGGCATAGCAGAGTTAAGGCACTCCATTTCAGAGTATGGTTTCGTGGATACAATGCACACCCAGCTCTGCTGATATGAAACACTGGATCTTACCTTGTGGCCTTAGGTCACCTTTCATTGGCCGGAGCTGAATTTGGAGTGCAGTAGGATGAGTTTCTAGAAGGGAATTGTCAGCACATTTTTGGCATTGAGAGAACGCAACCTTGGCCCACAGCGAAAGTCCTGCAGTGAAGAGAAGGTGGGCCGCTAGTGCTGTTCAGGCAGCTTTGAAGCCAAAAGCAAGTCGCTTGCAAAGCGGGAAAATGTGAACTTTCCCATCAGTGTCCCACTTTCAAGCTCGATGACAAAGCATGTTTATCTGATGATTCTGCCTAGCTACCTAGTACAAGGGAAAGACTGCCTCCATCTGCTAAGAAAGGTTTTCACGTGGGGACTGCTGTACATGCACAAGAGCATTCCCCCGCCGTGCAAAAGTTAGGCCTTGTGAATCTGGATGGTCCCAGAATTCCAACAAAGACACAGGGAAAGCTGTCCGGTGTTTTCAGTCTGGAACTCAACATCTAGCTTCCGACTGCCGTAGGGAGAGGTCCTTTGGGTTTTCACAGGTTTCATTAGTGAGGCACAGTGGTGTTTCTCAGAAGAATCCAAATTCCTCCTTGGGCACACCAGCATGGAATGTAAGGCTGCTTAGAACGGCGTTCCTGAGGCCGTTTGAATGCTGTACAAACGAGAGCTGTCGAGCGATCCGGGCAGGGCTTTGCCATTACCGCTGCACATTCACAGCGTTAAAGCAAACGAACCCGTTTGCCTCCTGGGACTCAAAGGCAAGAGAAGAGTTGGCGGCGTTCAGTGCCCCTTCACAGATGTTACAAAGAACGTGAGTGCCCAACGAGTCGAAATATGTAACCGTGTTGCAGCTTTCCTTTAACACATGCTTCTTCGCTACTATGGCACAACTAAGCTTGCAATGGGAGAAATCTGGACTTTTCCATGAGGCCTGGGGTGCCATTTCTTTGGCTGGTAAGTTCCAGAGTGCTCCTGGAGGAGCTTCCAGCAAGGAACTGAGACAGCATGCCTCATACGAGTACACTCATAGTACTTTGGTGACGCCTTCAGGCAGCAAAGAGAAGATGGGCAGCAGGAGTGTTTTTCAGGCAGCTTTCAAACCGCAACTGTCTCGCCTACCGCGGAGGAAAATAAGGTTTTGCCAGGGTAGCCTGCTTTCAACCATGAGCTCCTATAGTTACCCTCAGTCGTTTCTGACTCCCTCAAGGAAACACACGGAACTCACAGGGCCCTTCCATGGAGATCCTTTGGCAACCGAGTCCTCTGCCTAGGCTGAACTGGGGAAGTATTTCAGTACCTTAGGTAGGCCTCGGTGACCATGGCTCTTGCACATCCCAACAGAGTTAAGTGTGAAAAGTGTACTGGTCTTCAGGCTGGACGCAGAGCTCAGCTTTCGCTTCTGCCTGCGTGCTGTCCTGAGTCCAGGCCTCAATCGTCAGCACACTGTGTATTAGCAGTGGAATTCCCTTTCAGTCACTGAGGCCAGTCGACTTGCAAACAGAGTCTGCCCAGCACTGCTTTCGCGAGGCTCTTTGACGACTGGGACACTCTTCCTTGGCAACCCAGAAAGCAGTACTTTTCCCTTGCTATGAATGGGAAGAGTGCTTCCCAGGGGCCTATTTCGCCTAGGGTTCCTCAGAAGCCAGAGGACGCTCTTCAGGCACACAGTGGTCATCATGCGAAATGGGTGCACGATCCACTGTCCTATGTGTCGCCAGGGGCATAGCAGAGTTAAGGCACTCCATTTCAGAGTATGGTTTCGTGGATACAATGCACACCCAGCTCTGCTGATATGAAACACTGGATCTTACCTTGTGGCCTTAGGTCACCTTTCATTGGCCGGAGCTGAATTTGGAGTGCAGTAGGATGAGTTTCTAGAAGGGAATTGTCAGCACATTTTTGGCATTGAGAGAACGCAGCCTTGGCCCACAGCGAAAGTCCTGCAGTGAAGAGAAGGTGGGCCGCTAGTGCTGTTCAGGCAGCTTTGAAGCCAAAAGCAAGTCGCTTGCAAAGCGGGAAAATGTGAACTTTCCCATCAGTGTCCCACTTTCAAGCTCGATGACAAAGCATGTTTATCTGATGATTCTGCCTAGCTACCTAGTACAAGGGAAAGACTGCCTCCATCTGCTAAGAAAGGTTTTCACGTGGGGACTGCTGTACATGCACAAGAGCATTCCCCCGCCGTGCAAAAGTTAGGCCTTGTGAATCTGGATGGTCCCAGAATTCCAACAAAGACACAGGGAAAGCTGTCCGGTGTTTTCAGTCTGGAACTCAACATCTAGCTTCCGACTGCCGTAGGGAGAGGTCCTTTGGGTTTTCACAGGTTTCATTAGTGAGGCACAGTGGTGTTTCTCAGAAGAATCCAAATTCCTCCTTGGGCACACCAGCATGGAATGTAAGGCTGCTTAGAACGGCGTTCCTGAGGCCGTTTGAATGCTGTACAAACGAGAGCTGTCGAGCGATCCGGGCAGGGCTTTGCCATTACCGCTGCACATTCACAGCGTTAAAGCAAACGAACCCGTTTGCCTCCTGGGACTCAAAGGCAAGAGAAGAGTTGGCGGCGTTCAGTGCCCCTTCACAGATGTTACAAAGAACGTGAGTGCCCAACGAGTCGAAATATGTAACCGTGTTGCAGCTTTCCTTTAACACATGCTTCTTCGCTACTATGGCACAACTAAGCTTGCAATGGGAGAAATCTGGACTTTTCCATGAGGCCTGGGGTGCCATTTCTTTGGCTGGTAAGTTCCAGAGTGCTCCTGGAGGAGCTTCCAGCAAGGAACTGAGACAGCATGCCTCATACGAGTACACTCATAGTACTTTGGTGACGCCTTCAGGCAGCAAAGAGAAGATGGGCAGCAGGAGTGTTTTTCAGGCAGCTTTCAAACCGCAACTGTCTCGCCTACCGCGGAGGAAAATAAGGTTTTGCCAGGGTAGCCTGCTTTCAACCATGAGCTCCTATAGTTACCCTCAGTCGTTTCTGACTCCCTCAAGGAAACACACGGAACTCACAGGGCCCTTCCATGGAGATCCTTTGGCAACCGAGTCCTCTGCCTAGGCTGAACTGGGGAAGTATTTCAGTACCTTAGGTAGGCCTCGGTGACCATGGCTCTTGCACATCCCAACAGAGTTAAGTGTGAAAAGTGTACTGGTCTTCAGGCTGGACGCAGAGCTCAGCTTTCGCTTCTGCCTGCGTGCTGTCCTGAGTCCAGGCCTCAATCGTCAGCACACTGTGTATTAGCAGTGGAATTCCCTTTCAGTCACTGAGGCCAGTCGACTTGCAAACAGAGTCTGCCCAGCACTGCTTTCGCGAGGCTCTTTGACGACTGGGACACTCTTCCTTGGCAACCCAGAAAGCAGTACTTTTCCCTTGCTATGAATGGGAAGAGTGCTTCCCAGGGGCCTATTTCGCCTAGGGTTCCTCAGAAGCCAGAGGACGCTCTTCAGGCACACAGTGGTCATCATGCGAAATGGGTGCACGATCCACTGTCCTATGTGTCGCCAGGGGCATAGCAGAGTTAAGGCACTCCATTTCAGAGTATGGTTTCGTGGATACAATGCACACCCAGCTCTGCTGATATGAAACACTGGATCTTACCTTGTGGCCTTAGGTCACCTTTCATTGGCCGGAGCTGAATTTGGAGTGCAGTAGGATGAGTTTCTAGAAGGGAATTGTCAGCACATTTTTGGCATTGAGAGAACGCAGCCTTGGCCCACAGCGAAACTCCTGCAGTGAAGAGAAGGTGGGCCGCTAGTGCTGTTCAGGCAGCTTTGAAGCCAAAAGCAAGTCGCTTGCAAAGCGGGAAAATGTGAACTTTCCCATCAGTGTCCCACTTTCAAGCTCGATGACAAAGCATGTTTATCTGATGATTCTGCCTAGCTACCTAGTACAAGGGAAAGACTGCCTCCATCTGCTAAGAAAGGTTTTCACGTGGGGACTGCTGTACATGCACAAGAGCATTCCCCCGCCGTGCAAAAGTTAGGCCTTGTGAATCTGGATGGTCCCAGAATTCCAACAAAGACACAGGGAAAGCTGTCCGGTGTTTTCAGTCTGGAACTCAACATCTAGCTTCCGACTGCCGTAGGGAGAGGTCCTTTGGGTTTTCACAGGTTTCATTAGTGAGGCACAGTGGTGTTTCTCAGAAGAATCCAAATTCCTCCTTGGGCACACCAGCATGGAATGTAAGGCTGCTTAGAACGGCGTTCCTGAGGCCGTTTGAATGCTGTACAAACGAGAGCTGTCGAGCGATCCGGGCAGGGCTTTGCCATTACCGCTGCACATTCACAGCGTTAAAGCAAACGAACCCGTTTGCCTCCTGGGACTCAAAGGCAAGAGAAGAGTTGGCGGCGTTCAGTGCCCCTTCACAGATGTTACAAAGAACGTGAGTGCCCAACGAGTCGAAATATGTAACCGTGTTGCAGCTTTCCTTTAACACATGCTTCTTCGCTACTATGGCACAACTAAGCTTGCAATGGGAGAAATCTGGACTTTTCCATGAGGCCTGGGGTGCCATTTCTTTGGCTGGTAAGTTCCAGAGTGCTCCTGGAGGAGCTTCCAGCAAGGAACTGAGACAGCATGCCTCATACGAGTACACTCATAGTACTTTGGTGACGCCTTCAGGCAGCAAAGAGAAGATGGGCAGCAGGAGTGTTTTTCAGGCAGCTTTCAAACCGCAACTGTCTCGCCTACCGCGGAGGAAAATAAGGTTTTGCCAGGGTAGCCTGCTTTCAACCATGAGCTCCTATAGTTACCCTCAGTCGTTTCTGACTCCCTCAAGGAAACACACGGAACTCACAGGGCCCTTCCATGGAGATCCTTTGGCAACCGAGTCCTCTGCCTAGGCTGAACTGGGGAAGTATTTCAGTACCTTAGGTAGGCCTCGGTGACCATGGCTCTTGCACATCCCAACAGAGTTAAGTGTGAAAAGTGTACTGGTCTTCAGGCTGGACGCAGAGCTCAGCTTTCGCTTCTGCCTGCGTGCTGTCCTGAGTCCAGGCCTCAATCGTCAGCACACTGTGTATTAGCAGTGGAATTCCCTTTCAGTCACTGAGGCCAGTCGACTTGCAAACAGAGTCTGCCCAGCACTGCTTTCGCGAGGCTCTTTGACGACTGGGACACTCTTCCTTGGCAACCCAGAAAGCAGTACTTTTCCCTTGCTATGAATGGGAAGAGTGCTTCCCAGGGGCCTATTTCGCCTAGGGTTCCTCAGAAGCCAGAGGACGCTCTTCAGGCACACAGTGGTCATCATGCGAAATGGGTGCACGATCCACTGTCCTATGTGTCGCCAGGGGCATAGCAGAGTTAAGGCACTCCATTTCAGAGTATGGTTTCGTGGATACAATGCACACCCAGCTCTGCTGATATGAAACACTGGATCTTACCTTGTGGCCTTAGGTCACCTTTCATTGGCCGGAGCTGAATTTGGAGTGCAGTAGGATGAGTTTCTAGAAGGGAATTGTCAGCACATTTTTGGCATTGAGAGAACGCAGCCTTGGCCCACAGCGAAACTCCTGCAGTGAAGAGAAGGTGGGCCGCTAGTGCTGTTCAGGCAGCTTTGAAGCCAAAAGCAAGTCGCTTGCAAAGCGGGAAAATGTGAACTTTCCCATCAGTGTCCCACTTTCAAGCTCGATGACAAAGCATGTTTATCTGATGATTCTGCCTAGCTACCTAGTACAAGGGAAAGACTGCCTCCATCTGCTAAGAAAGGTTTTCACGTGGGGACTGCTGTACATGCACAAGAGCATTCCCCCGCCGTGCAAAAGTTAGGCCTTGTGAATCTGGATGGTCCCAGAATTCCAACAAAGACACAGGGAAAGCTGTCCGGTGTTTTCAGTCTGGAACTCAACATCTAGCTTCCGACTGCCGTAGGGAGAGGTCCTTTGGGTTTTCACAGGTTTCATTAGTGAGGCACAGTGGTGTTTCTCAGAAGAATCCAAATTCCTCCTTGGGCACACCAGCATGGAATGTAAGGCTGCTTAGAACGGCGTTCCTGAGGCCGTTTGAATGCTGTACAAACGAGAGCTGTCGAGCGATCCGGGCAGGGCTTTGCCATTACCGCTGCACATTCACAGCGTTAAAGCAAACGAACCCGTTTGCCTCCTGGGACTCAAAGGCAAGAGAAGAGTTGGCGGCGTTCAGTGCCCCTTCACAGATGTTACAAAGAACGTGAGTGCCCAACGAGTCGAAATATGTAACCGTGTTGCAGCTTTCCTTTAACACATGCTTCTTCGCTACTATGGCACAACTAAGCTTGCAATGGGAGAAATCTGGACTTTTCCATGAGGCCTGGGGTGCCATTTCTTTGGCTGGTAAGTTCCAGAGTGCTCCTGGAGGAGCTTCCAGCAAGGAACTGAGACAGCATGCCTCATACGAGTACACTCATAGTACTTTGGTGACGCCTTCAGGCAGCAAAGAGAAGATGGGCAGCAGGAGTGTTTTTCAGGCAGCTTTCAAACCGCAACTGTCTCGCCTACCGCGGAGGAAAATAAGGTTTTGCCAGGGTAGCCTGCTTTCAACCATGAGCTCCTATAGTTACCCTCAGTCGTTTCTGACTCCCTCAAGGAAACACACGGAACTCACAGGGCCCTTCCATGGAGATCCTTTGGCAACAGAGTCCTCTGCCTAGGCTGAACTGGGGAAGTATTTCAGTACCTTAGGTAGGCCTCGGTGACCATGGCTCTTGCACATCCCAACAGAGTTAAGTGTGAAAAGTGTACTGGTCTTCAGGCTGGACGCAGAGCTCAGCTTTCGCTTCTGCCTGCGTGCTGTCCTGAGTCCAGGCCTCAATCGTCAGCACACTGTGTATTAGCAGTGGAATTCCCTTTCAGTCACTGAGGCCAGTCGACTTGCAAACAGAGTCTGCCCAGCACTGCTTTCGCGAGGCTCTTTGACGACTGGGACACTCTTCCTTGGCAACCCAGAAAGCAGTACTTTTCCCTTGCTATGAATGGGAAGAGTGCTTCCCAGGGGCCTATTTCGCCTAGGGTTCCTCAGAAGCCAGAGGACGCTCTTCAGGCACACAGTGGTCATCATGCGAAATGGGTGCACGATCCACTGTCCTATGTGTCGCCAGGGGCATAGCAGAGTTAAGGCACTCCATTTCAGAGTATGGTTTCGTGGATACAATGCACACCCAGCTCTGCTGATATGAAACACTGGATCTTACCTTGTGGCCTTAGGTCACCTTTCATTGGCCGGAGCTGAATTTGGAGTGCAGTAGGATGAGTTTCTAGAAGGGAATTGTCAGCACATTTTTGGCATTGAGAGAACGCAGCCTTGGCCCACAGCGAAACTCCTGCAGTGAAGAGAAGGTGGGCCGCTAGTGCTGTTCAGGCAGCTTTGAAGCCAAAAGCAAGTCGCTTGCAAAGCGGGAAAATGTGAACTTTCCCATCAGTGTCCCACTTTCAAGCTCGATGACAAAGCATGTTTATCTGATGATTCTGCCTAGCTACCTAGTACAAGGGAAAGACTGCCTCCATCTGCTAAGAAAGGTTTTCACGTGGGGACTGCTGTACATGCACAAGAGCATTCCCCCGCCGTGCAAAAGTTAGGCCTTGTGAATCTGGATGGTCCCAGAATTCCAACAAAGACACAGGGAAAGCTGTCCGGTGTTTTCAGTCTGGAACTCAACATCTAGCTTCCGACTGCCGTAGGGAGAGGTCCTTTGGGTTTTCACAGGTTTCATTAGTGAGGCACAGTGGTGTTTCTCAGAAGAATCCAAATTCCTCCTTGGGCACACCAGCATGGAATGTAAGGCTGCTTAGAACGGCGTTCCTGAGGCCGTTTGAATGCTGTACAAACGAGAGCTGTCGAGCGATCCGGGCAGGGCTTTGCCATTACCGCTGCACATTCACAGCGTTAAAGCAAACGAACCCGTTTGCCTCCTGGGACTCAAAGGCAAGAGAAGAGTTGGCGGCGTTCAGTGCCCCTTCACAGATGTTACAAAGAACGTGAGTGCCCAACGAGTCGAAATATGTAACCGTGTTGCAGCTTTCCTTTAACACATGCTTCTTCGCTACTATGGCACAACTAAGCTTGCAATGGGAGAAATCTGGACTTTTCCATGAGGCCTGGGGTGCCATTTCTTTGGCTGGTAAGTTCCAGAGTGCTCCTGGAGGAGCTTCCAGCAAGGAACTGAGACAGCATGCCTCATACGAGTACACTCATAGTACTTTGGTGACGCCTTCAGGCAGCAAAGAGAAGATGGGCAGCAGGAGTGTTTTTCAGGCAGCTTTCAAACCGCAACTGTCTCGCCTACCGCGGAGGAAAATAAGGTTTTGCCAGGGTAGCCTGCTTTCAACCATGAGCTCCTATAGTTACCCTCAGTCGTTTCTGACTCCCTCAAGGAAACACACGGAACTCACAGGGCCCTTCCATGGAGATCCTTTGGCAACCGAGTCCTCTGCCTAGGCTGAACTGGGGAAGTATTTCAGTACCTTAGGTAGGCCTCGGTGACCATGGCTCTTGCACATCCCAACAGAGTTAAGTGTGAAAAGTGTACTGGTCTTCAGGCTGGACGCAGAGCTCAGCTTTCGCTTCTGCCTGCGTGCTGTCCTGAGTCCAGGCCTCAATCGTCAGCACACTGTGTATTAGCAGTGGAATTCCCTTTCAGTCACTGAGGCCAGTCGACTTGCAAACAGAGTCTGCCCAGCACTGCTTTCGCGAGGCTCTTTGACGACTGGGACACTCTTCCTTGGCAACCCAGAAAGCAGTACTTTTCCCTTGCTATGAATGGGAAGAGTGCTTCCCAGGGGCCTATTTCGCCTAGGGTTCCTCAGAAGCCAGAGGACGCTCTTCAGGCACACAGTGGTCATCATGCGAAATGGGTGCACGATCCACTGTCCTATGTGTCGCCAGGGGCATAGCAGAGTTAAGGCACTCCATTTCAGAGTATGGTTTCGTGGATACAATGCACACCCAGCTCTGCTGATATGAAACACTGGATCTTACCTTGTGGCCTTAGGTCACCTTTCATTGGCCGGAGCTGAATTTGGAGTGCAGTAGGATGAGTTTCTAGAAGGGAATTGTCAGCACATTTTTGGCATTGAGAGAACGCAGCCTTGGCCCACAGCGAAACTCCTGCAGTGAAGAGAAGGTGGGCCGCTAGTGCTGTTCAGGCAGCTTTGAAGCCAAAAGCAAGTCGCTTGCAAAGCGGGAAAATGTGAACTTTCCCATCAGTGTCCCACTTTCAAGCTCGATGACAAAGCATGTTTATCTGATGATTCTGCCTAGCTACCTAGTACAAGGGAAAGACTGCCTCCATCTGCTAAGAAAGGTTTTCACGTGGGGACTGCTGTACATGCACAAGAGCATTCCCCCGCCGTGCAAAAGTTAGGCCTTGTGAATCTGGATGGTCCCAGAATTCCAACAAAGACACAGGGAAAGCTGTCCGGTGTTTTCAGTCTGGAACTCAACATCTAGCTTCCGACTGCCGTAGGGAGAGGTCCTTTGGGTTTTCACAGGTTTCATTAGTGAGGCACAGTGGTGTTTCTCAGAAGAATCCAAATTCCTCCTTGGGCACACCAGCATGGAATGTAAGGCTGCTTAGAACGGCGTTCCTGAGGCCGTTTGAATGCTGTACAAACGAGAGCTGTCGAGCGATCCGGGCAGGGCTTTGCCATTACCGCTGCACATTCACAGCGTTAAAGCAAACGAACCCGTTTGCCTCCTGGGACTCAAAGGCAAGAGAAGAGTTGGCGGCGTTCAGTGCCCCTTCACAGATGTTACAAAGAACGTGAGTGCCCAACGAGTCGAAATATGTAACCGTGTTGCAGCTTTCCTTTAACACATGCTTCTTCGCTACTATGGCACAACTAAGCTTGCAATGGGAGAAATCTGGACTTTTCCATGAGGCCTGGGGTGCCATTTCTTTGGCTGGTAAGTTCCAGAGTGCTCCTGGAGGAGCTTCCAGCAAGGAACTGAGACAGCATGCCTCATACGAGTACACTCATAGTACTTTGGTGACGCCTTCAGGCAGCAAAGAGAAGATGGGCAGCAGGAGTGTTTTTCAGGCAGCTTTCAAACCGCAACTGTCTCGCCTACCGCGGAGGAAAATAAGGTTTTGCCAGGGTAGCCTGCTTTCAACCATGAGCTCCTATAGTTACCCTCAGTCGTTTCTGACTCCCTCAAGGAAACAC
Organism: Eubalaena glacialis; assembly: GCF_028564815.1. NCBI lineage: Eukaryota > Metazoa > Chordata > Mammalia > Artiodactyla > Balaenidae > Eubalaena > Eubalaena glacialis. Next base: position 35,968 of record NW_026871730.1, on the reverse strand, counting down.
ACGGAACTCACAGGGCCCTTCCATGGAGATCCTTTGGCAACCGAGTCCTCTGCCTAGGCTGAACTGGGGAAGTATTTCAGTACCTTAGGTAGGCCTCGGTGACCATGGCTCTTGCACATCCCAACAGAGTTAAGTGTGAAAAGTGTACTGGTCTTCAGGCTGGACGCAGAGCTCAGCTTTCGCTTCTGCCTGCGTGCTGTCCTGAGTCCAGGCCTCAATCGTCAGCACACTGTGTATTAGCAGTGGAATTCCCTTTCAGTCACTGAGGCCAGTCGACTTGCAAACAGAGTCTGCCCAGCACTGCTTTCGCGAGGCTCTTTGACGACTGGGACACTCTTCCTTGGCAACCCAGAAAGCAGTACTTTTCCCTTGCTATGAATGGGAAGAGTGCTTCCCAGGGGCCTATTTCGCCTAGGGTTCCTCAGAAGCCAGAGGACGCTCTTCAGGCACACAGTGGTCATCATGCGAAATGGGTGCACGATCCACTGTCCTATGTGTCGCCAGGGGCATAGCAGAGTTAAGGCACTCCATTTCAGAGTATGGTTTCGTGGATACAATGCACACCCAGCTCTGCTGATATGAAACACTGGATCTTACCTTGTGGCCTTAGGTCACCTTTCATTGGCCGGAGCTGAATTTGGAGTGCAGTAGGATGAGTTTCTAGAAGGGAATTGTCAGCACATTTTTGGCATTGAGAGAACGCAACCTTGGCCCACAGCGAAAGTCCTGCAGTGAAGAGAAGGTGGGCCGCTAGTGCTGTTCAGGCAGCTTTGAAGCCAAAAGCAAGTCGCTTGCAAAGCGGGAAAATGTGAACTTTCCCATCAGTGTCCCACTTTCAAGCTCGATGACAAAGCATGTTTATCTGATGATTCTGCCTAGCTACCTAGTACAAGGGAAAGACTGCCTCCATCTGCTAAGAAAGGTTTTCACGTGGGGACTGCTGTACATGCACAAGAGCATTCCCCCGCCGTGCAAAAGTTAGGCCTTGTGAATCTGGATGGTCCCAGAATTCCAACAAAGACACAGGGAAAGCTGTCCGGTGTTTTCAGTCTGGAACTCAACATCTAGCTTCCGACTGCCGTAGGGAGAGGTCCTTTGGGTTTTCACAGGTTTCATTAGTGAGGCACAGTGGTGTTTCTCAGAAGAATCCAAATTCCTCCTTGGGCACACCAGCATGGAATGTAAGGCTGCTTAGAACGGCGTTCCTGAGGCCGTTTGAATGCTGTACAAACGAGAGCTGTCGAGCGATCCGGGCAGGGCTTTGCCATTACCGCTGCACATTCACAGCGTTAAAGCAAACGAACCCGTTTGCCTCCTGGGACTCAAAGGCAAGAGAAGAGTTGGCGGCGTTCAGTGCCCCTTCACAGATGTTACAAAGAACGTGAGTGCCCAACGAGTCGAAATATGTAACCGTGTTGCAGCTTTCCTTTAACACATGCTTCTTCGCTACTATGGCACAACTAAGCTTGCAATGGGAGAAATCTGGACTTTTCCATGAGGCCTGGGGTGCCATTTCTTTGGCTGGTAAGTTCCAGAGTGCTCCTGGAGGAGCTTCCAGCAAGGAACTGAGACAGCATGCCTCATACGAGTACACTCATAGTACTTTGGTGACGCCTTCAGGCAGCAAAGAGAAGATGGGCAGCAGGAGTGTTTTTCAGGCAGCTTTCAAACCGCAACTGTCTCGCCTACCGCGGAGGAAAATAAGGTTTTGCCAGGGTAGCCTGCTTTCAACCATGAGCTCCTATAGTTACCCTCAGTCGTTTCTGACTCCCTCAAGGAAACACACGGAACTCACAGGGCCCTTCCATGGAGATCCTTTGGCAACCGAGTCCTCTGCCTAGGCTGAACTGGGGAAGTATTTCAGTACCTTAGGTAGGCCTCGGTGACCATGGCTCTTGCACATCCCAACAGAGTTAAGTGTGAAAAGTGTACTGGTCTTCAGGCTGGACGCAGAGCTCAGCTTTCGCTTCTGCCTGCGTGCTGTCCTGAGTCCAGGCCTCAATCGTCAGCACACTGTGTATTAGCAGTGGAATTCCCTTTCAGTCACTGAGGCCAGTCGACTTGCAAACAGAGTCTGCCCAGCACTGCTTTCGCGAGGCTCTTTGACGACTGGGACACTCTTCCTTGGCAACCCAGAAAGCAGTACTTTTCCCTTGCTATGAATGGGAAGAGTGCTTCCCAGGGGCCTATTTCGCCTAGGGTTCCTCAGAAGCCAGAGGACGCTCTTCAGGCACACAGTGGTCATCATGCGAAATGGGTGCACGATCCACTGTCCTATGTGTCGCCAGGGGCATAGCAGAGTTAAGGCACTCCATTTCAGAGTATGGTTTCGTGGATACAATGCACACCCAGCTCTGCTGATATGAAACACTGGATCTTACCTTGTGGCCTTAGGTCACCTTTCATTGGCCGGAGCTGAATTTGGAGTGCAGTAGGATGAGTTTCTAGAAGGGAATTGTCAGCACATTTTTGGCATTGAGAGAACGCAGCCTTGGCCCACAGCGAAACTCCTGCAGTGAAGAGAAGGTGGGCCGCTAGTGCTGTTCAGGCAGCTTTGAAGCCAAAAGCAAGTCGCTTGCAAAGCGGGAAAATGTGAACTTTCCCATCAGTGTCCCACTTTCAAGCTCGATGACAAAGCATGTTTATCTGATGATTCTGCCTAGCTACCTAGTACAAGGGAAAGACTGCCTCCATCTGCTAAGAAAGGTTTTCACGTGGGGACTGCTGTACATGCACAAGAGCATTCCCCCGCCGTGCAAAAGTTAGGCCTTGTGAATCTGGATGGTCCCAGAATTCCAACAAAGACACAGGGAAAGCTGTCCGGTGTTTTCAGTCAGGAACTCAACATCTAGCTTCCGACTGCCGTAGGGAGAGGTCCTTTGGGTTTTCACAGGTTTCATTAGTGAGGCACAGTGGTGTTTCTCAGAAGAATCCAAATTCCTCCTTGGGCACACCAGCATGGAATGTAAGGCTGCTTAGAACGGCGTTCCTGAGGCCGTTTGAATGCTGTACAAACGAGAGCTGTCGAGCGATCCGGGCAGGGCTTTGCCATTACCGCTGCACATTCACAGCGTTAAAGCAAACGAACCCGTTTGCCTCCTGGGACTCAAAGGCAAGAGAAGAGTTGGCGGCGTTCAGTGCCCCTTCACAGATGTTACAAAGAACGTGAGTGCCCAACGAGTCGAAATATGTAACCGTGTTGCAGCTTTCCTTTAACACATGCTTCTTCGCTACTATGGCACAACTAAGCTTGCAATGGGAGAAATCTGGACTTTTCCATGAGGCCTGGGGTGCCATTTCTTTGGCTGGTAAGTTCCAGAGTGCTCCTGGAGGAGCTTCCAGCAAGGAACTGAGACAGCATGCCTCATACGAGTACACTCATAGTACTTTGGTGACGCCTTCAGGCAGCAGAGAGAAGATGGGCAGCAGGAGTGTTTTTCAGGCAGCTTTCAAACCGCAACTGTCTCGCCTACCGCGGAGGAAAATAAGGTTTTGCCAGGGTAGCCTGCTTTCAACCATGAGCTCCTATAGTTACCCTCAGTCGTTTCTGACTCCCTCAAGGAAACACACGGAACTCACAGGGCCCTTCCATGGAGATCCTTTGGCAACCGAGTCCTCTGCCTAGGCTGAACTGGGGAAGTATTTCAGTACCTTAGGTAGGCCTCGGTGACCATGGCTCTTGCACATCCCAACAGAGTTAAGTGTGAAAAGTGTACTGGTCTTCAGGCTGGACGCAGAGCTCAGCTTTCGCTTCTGCCTGCGTGCTGTCCTGAGTCCAGGCCTCAATCGTCAGCACACTGTGTATTAGCAGTGGAATTCCCTTTCAGTCACTGAGGCCAGTCGACTTGCAAACAGAGTCTGCCCAGCACTGCTTTCGCGAGGCTCTTTGACGACTGGGACACTCTTCCTTGGCAACCCAGAAAGCAGTACTTTTCCCTTGCTATGAATGGGAAGAGTGCTTCCCAGGGGCCTATTTCGCCTAGGGTTCCTCAGAAGCCAGAGGACGCTCTTCAGGCACACAGTGGTCATCATGCGAAATGGGTGCACGATCCACTGTCCTATGTGTCGCCAGGGGCATAGCAGAGTTAAGGCACTCCATTTCAGAGTATGGTTTCGTGGATACAATGCACACCCAGCTCTGCTGATATGAAACACTGGATCTTACCTTGTGGCCTTAGGTCACCTTTCATTGGCCGGAGCTGAATTTGGAGTGCAGTAGGATGAGTTTCTAGAAGGGAATTGTCAGCACATTTTTGGCATTGAGAGAACGCAGCCTTGGCCCACAGCGAAACTCCTGCAGTGAAGAGAAGGTGGGCCGCTAGTGCTGTTCAGGCAGCTTTGAAGCCAAAAGCAAGTCGCTTGCAAAGCGGGAAAATGTGAACTTTCCCATCAGTGTCCCACTTTCAAGCTCGATGACAAAGCATGTTTATCTGATGATTCTGCCTAGCTACCTAGTACAAGGGAAAGACTGCCTCCATCTGCTAAGAAAGGTTTTCACGTGGGGACTGCTGTACATGCACAAGAGCATTCCCCCGCCGTGCAAAAGTTAGGCCTTGTGAATCTGGATGGTCCCAGAATTCCAACAAAGACACAGGGAAAGCTGTCCGGTGTTTTCAGTCTGGAACTCAACATCTAGCTTCCGACTGCCGTAGGGAGAGGTCCTTTGGGTTTTCACAGGTTTCATTAGTGAGGCACAGTGGTGTTTCTCAGAAGAATCCAAATTCCTCCTTGGGCACACCAGCATGGAATGTAAGGCTGCTTAGAACGGCGTTCCTGAGGCCGTTTGAATGCTGTACAAACGAGAGCTGTCGAGCGATCCGGGCAGGGCTTTGCCATTACCGCTGCACATTCACAGCGTTAAAGCAAACGAACCCGTTTGCCTCCTGGGACTCAAAGGCAAGAGAAGAGTTGGCGGCGTTCAGTGCCCCTTCACAGATGTTACAAAGAACGTGAGTGCCCAACGAGTCGAAATATGTAACCGTGTTGCAGCTTTCCTTTAACACATGCTTCTTCGCTACTATGGCACAACTAAGCTTGCAATGGGAGAAATCTGGACTTTTCCATGAGGCCTGGGGTGCCATTTCTTTGGCTGGTAAGTTCCAGAGTGCTCCTGGAGGAGCTTCCAGCAAGGAACTGAGACAGCATGCCTCATACGAGTACACTCATAGTACTTTGGTGACGCCTTCAGGCAGCAGAGAGAAGATGGGCAGCAGGAGTGTTTTTCAGGCAGCTTTCAAACCGCAACTGTCTCGCCTACCGCGGAGGAAAATAAGGTTTTGCCAGGGTAGCCTGCTTTCAACCATGAGCTCCTATAGTTACCCTCAGTCGTTTCTGACTCCCTCAAGGAAACACACGGAACTCACAGGGCCCTTCCATGGAGATCCTTTGGCAACCGAGTCCTCTGCCTAGGCTGAACTGGGGAAGTATTTCAGTACCTTAGGTAGGCCTCGGTGACCATGGCTCTTGCACATCCCAACAGAGTTAAGTGTGAAAAGTGTACTGGTCTTCAGGCTGGACGCAGAGCTCAGCTTTCGCTTCTGCCTGCGTGCTGTCCTGAGTCCAGGCCTCAATCGTCAGCACACTGTGTATTAGCAGTGGAATTCCCTTTCAGTCACTGAGGCCAGTCGACTTGCAAACAGAGTCTGCCCAGCACTGCTTTCGCGAGGCTCTTTGACGACTGGGACACTCTTCCTTGGCAACCCAGAAAGCAGTACTTTTCCCTTGCTATGAATGGGAAGAGTGCTTCCCAGGGGCCTATTTCGCCTAGGGTTCCTCAGAAGCCAGAGGACGCTCTTCAGGCACACAGTGGTCATCATGCGAAATGGGTGCACGATCCACTGTCCTATGTGTCGCCAGGGGCATAGCAGAGTTAAGGCACTCCATTTCAGAGTATGGTTTCGTGGATACAATGCACACCCAGCTCTGCTGATATGAAACACTGGATCTTACCTTGTGGCCTTAGGTCACCTTTCATTGGCCGGAGCTGAATTTGGAGTGCAGTAGGATGAGTTTCTAGAAGGGAATTGTCAGCACATTTTTGGCATTGAGAGAACGCAGCCTTGGCCCACAGCGAAACTCCTGCAGTGAAGAGAAGGTGGGCCGCTAGTGCTGTTCAGGCAGCTTTGAAGCCAAAAGCAAGTCGCTTGCAAAGCGGGAAAATGTGAACTTTCCCATCAGTGTCCCACTTTCAAGCTCGATGACAAAGCATGTTTATCTGATGATTCTGCCTAGCTACCTAGTACAAGGGAAAGACTGCCTCCATCTGCTAAGAAAGGTTTTCACGTGGGGACTGCTGTACATGCACAAGAGCATTCCCCCGCCGTGCAAAAGTTAGGCCTTGTGAATCTGGATGGTCCCAGAATTCCAACAAAGACACAGGGAAAGCTGTCCGGTGTTTTCAGTCAGGAACTCAACATCTAGCTTCCGACTGCCGTAGGGAGAGGTCCTTTGGGTTTTCACAGGTTTCATTAGTGAGGCACAGTGGTGTTTCTCAGAAGAATCCAAATTCCTCCTTGGGCACACCAGCATGGAATGTAAGGCTGCTTAGAACGGCGTTCCTGAGGCCGTTTGAATGCTGTACAAACGAGAGCTGTCGAGCGATCCGGGCAGGGCTTTGCCATTACCGCTGCACATTCACAGCGTTAAAGCAAACGAACCCGTTTGCCTCCTGGGACTCAAAGGCAAGAGAAGAGTTGGCGGCGTTCAGTGCCCCTTCACAGATGTTACAAAGAACGTGAGTGCCCAACGAGTCGAAATATGTAACCGTGTTGCAGCTTTCCTTTAACACATGCTTCTTCGCTACTATGGCACAACTAAGCTTGCAATGGGAGAAATCTGGACTTTTCCATGAGGCCTGGGGTGCCATTTCTTTGGCTGGTAAGTTCCAGAGTGCTCCTGGAGGAGCTTCCAGCAAGGAACTGAGACAGCATGCCTCATACGAGTACACTCATAGTACTTTGGTGACGCCTTCAGGCAGCAGAGAGAAGATGGGCAGCAGGAGTGTTTTTCAGGCAGCTTTCAAACCGCAACTGTCTCGCCTACCGCGGAGGAAAATAAGGTTTTGCCAGGGTAGCCTGCTTTCAACCATGAGCTCCTATAGTTACCCTCAGTCGTTTCTGACTCCCTCAAGGAAACACACGGAACTCACAGGGCCCTTCCATGGAGATCCTTTGGCAACCGAGTCCTCTGCCTAGGCTGAACTGGGGAAGTATTTCAGTACCTTAGGTAGGCCTCGGTGACCATGGCTCTTGCACATCCCAACAGAGTTAAGTGTGAAAAGTGTACTGGTCTTCAGGCTGGACGCAGAGCTCAGCTTTCGCTTCTGCCTGCGTGCTGTCCTGAGTCCAGGCCTCAATCGTCAGCACACTGTGTATTAGCAGTGGAATTCCCTTTCAGTCACTGAGGCCAGTCGACTTGCAAACAGAGTCTGCCCAGCACTGCTTTCGCGAGGCTCTTTGACGACTGGGACACTCTTCCTTGGCAACCCAGAAAGCAGTACTTTTCCCTTGCTATGAATGGGAAGAGTGCTTCCCAGGGGCCTATTTCGCCTAGGGTTCCTCAGAAGCCAGAGGACGCTCTTCAGGCACACAGTGGTCATCATGCGAAATGGGTGCACGATCCACTGTCCTATGTGTCGCCAGGGGCATAGCAGAGTTAAGGCACTCCATTTCAGAGTATGGTTTCGTGGATACAATGCACACCCAGCTCTGCTGATATGAAACACTGGATCTTACCTTGTGGCCTTAGGTCACCTTTCATTGGCCGGAGCTGAATTTGGAGTGCAGTAGGATGAGTTTCTAGAAGGGAATTGTCAGCACATTTTTGGCATTGAGAGAACGCAGCCTTGGCCCACAGCGAAACTCCTGCAGTGAAGAGAAGGTGGGCCGCTAGTGCTGTTCAGGCAGCTTTGAAGCCAAAAGCAAGTCGCTTGCAAAGCGGGAAAATGTGAACTTTCCCATCAGTGTCCCACTTTCAAGCTCGATGACAAAGCATGTTTATCTGATGATTCTGCCTAGCTACCTAGTACAAGGGAAAGACTGCCTCCATCTGCTAAGAAAGGTTTTCACGTGGGGACTGCTGTACATGCACAAGAGCATTCCCCCGCCGTGCAAAAGTTAGGCCTTGTGAATCTGGATGGTCCCAGAATTCCAACAAAGACACAGGGAAAGCTGTCCGGTGTTTTCAGTCAGGAACTCAACATCTAGCTTCCGACTGCCGTAGGGAGAGGTCCTTTGGGTTTTCACAGGTTTCATTAGTGAGGCACAGTGGTGTTTCTCAGAAGAATCCAAATTCCTCCTTGGGCACACCAGCATGGAATGTAAGGCTGCTTAGAACGGCGTTCCTGAGGCCGTTTGAATGCTGTACAAACGAGAGCTGTCGAGCGATCCGGGCAGGGCTTTGCCATTACCGCTGCACATTCACAGCGTTAAAGCAAACGAACCCGTTTGCCTCCTGGGACTCAAAGGCAAGAGAAGAGTTGGCGGCGTTCAGCGCCCCTTCACAGATGTTACAAAGAACGTGAGTGCCCAACGAGTCGAAATATGTAACCGTGTTGCAGCTTTCCTTTAACACATGCTTCTTCGCTACTATGGCACAACTAAGCTTGCAATGGGAGAAATCTGGACTTTTCCATGAGGCCTGGGGTGCCATTTCTTTGGCTGGTAAGTTCCAGAGTGCTCCTGGAGGAGCTTCCAGCAAGGAACTGAGACAGCATGCCTCATACGAGTACACTCATAGTACTTTGGTGACGCCTTCAGGCAGCAAAGAGAAGATGGGCAGCAGGAGTGTTTTTCAGGCAGCTTTCAAACCGCAACTGTCTCGCCTACCGCGGAGGAAAATAAGGTTTTGCCAGGGTAGCCTGCTTTCAACCATGAGCTCCTATAGTTACCCTCAGTCGTTTCTGACTCCCTCAAGGAAACACACGGAACTCACAGGGCCCTTCCATGGAGATCCTTTGGCAACCGAGTCCTCTGCCTAGGCTGAACTGGGGAAGTATTTCAGTACCTTAGGTAGGCCTCGGTGACCATGGCTCTTGCACATCCCAACAGAGTTAAGTGTGAAAAGTGTACTGGTCTTCAGGCTGGACGCAGAGCTCAGCTTTCGCTTCTGCCTGCGTGCTGTCCTGAGTCCAGGCCTCAATCGTCAGCACACTGTGTATTAGCAGTGGAATTCCCTTTCAGTCACTGAGGCCAGTCGACTTGCAAACAGAGTCTGCCCAGCACTGCTTTCGCGAGGCTCTTTGACGACTGGGACACTCTTCCTTGGCAACCCAGAAAGCAGTACTTTTCCCTTGCTATGAATGGGAAGAGTGCTTCCCAGGGGCCTATTTCGCCTAGGGTTCCTCAGAAGCCAGAGGACGCTCTTCAGGCACACAGTGGTCATCATGCGAAATGGGTGCACGATCCACTGTCCTATGTGTCGCCAGGGGCATAGCAGAGTTAAGGCACTCCATTTCAGAGTATGGTTTCGTGGATACAATGCACACCCAGCTCTGCTGATATGAAACACTGGATCTTACCTTGTGGCCTTAGGTCACCTTTCATTGGCCGGAGCTGAATTTGGAGTGCAGTAGGATGAGTTTCTAGAAGGGAATTGTCAGCACATTTTTGGCATTGAGAGAACGCAGCCTTGGCCCACAGCGAAAGTCCTGCAGTGAAGAGAAGGTGGGCCGCTAGTGCTGTTCAGGCAGCTTTGAAGCCAAAAGCAAGTCGCTTGCAAAGCGGGAAAATGTGAACTTTCCCATCAGTGTCCCACTTTCAAGCTCGATGACAAAGCATGTTTATCTGATGATTCTGCCTAGCTACCTAGTACAAGGGAAAGACTGCCTCCATCTGCTAAGAAAGGTTTTCACGTGGGGACTGCTGTACATGCACAAGAGCATTCCCCCGCCGTGCAAAAGTTAGGCCTTGTGAATCTGGATGGTCCCAGAATTCCAACAAAGACACAGGGAAAGCTGTCCGGTGTTTTCAGTCTGGAACTCAACATCTAGCTTCCGACTGCCGTAGGGAGAGGTCCTTTGGGTTTTCACAGGTTTCATTAGTGAGGCACAGTGGTGTTTCTCAGAAGAATCCAAATTCCTCCTTGGGCACACCAGCATGGAATGTAAGGCTGCTTAGAACGGCGTTCCTGAGGCCGTTTGAATGCTGTACAAACGAGAGCTGTCGAGCGATCCGGGCAGGGCTTTGCCATTACCGCTGCACATTCACAGCGTTAAAGCAAACGAACCCGTTTGCCTCCTGGGACTCAAAGGCAAGAGAAGAGTTGGCGGCGTTCAGCGCCCCTTCACAGATGTTACAAAGAACGTGAGTGCCCAACGAGTCGAAATATGTAACCGTGTTGCAGCTTTCCTTTAACACATGCTTCTTCGCTACTATGGCACAACTAAGCTTGCAATGGGAGAAATCTGGACTTTTCCATGAGGCCTGGGGTGCCATTTCTTTGGCTGGTAAGTTCCAGAGTGCTCCTGGAGCAGCTTCCAGCAAGGAACTGAGACAGCATGCCTCATACGAGTACACTCATAGTACTTTGGTGACGCCTTCAGGCAGCAAAGAGAAGATGGGCAGCAGGAGTGTTTTTCAGGCAGCTTTCAAACCGCAACTGTCTCGCCTACCGCGGAGGAAAATAAGGTTTTGCCAGGGTAGCCTGCTTTCAACCATGAGCTCCTATAGTTACCCTCAGTCGTTTCTGACTCCCTCAAGGAAACACACGGAACTCACAGGGCCCTTCCATGGAGATCCTTTGGCAACCGAGTCCTCTGCCTAGGCTGAACTGGGGAAGTATTTCAGTACCTTAGGTAGGCCTCGGTGACCATGGCTCTTGCACATCCCAACAGAGTTAAGTGTGAAAAGTGTACTGGTCTTCAGGCTGGACGCAGAGCTCAGCTTTCGCTTCTGCCTGCGTGCTGTCCTGAGTCCAGGCCTCAATCGTCAGCACACTGTGTATTAGCAGTGGAATTCCCTTTCAGTCACTGAGGCCAGTCGACTTGCAAACAGAGTCTGCCCAGCACTGCTTTCGCGAGGCTCTTTGACGACTGGGACACTCTTCCTTGGCAACCCAGAAAGCAGTACTTTTCCCTTGCTATGAATGGGAAGAGTGCTTCCCAGGGGCCTATTTCGCCTAGGGTTCCTCAGAAGCCAGAGGACGCTCTTCAGGCACACAGTGGTCATCATGCGAAATGGGTGCACGATCCACTGTCCTATGTGTCGCCAGGGGCATAGCAGAGTTAAGGCACTCCATTTCAGAGTATGGTTTCGTGGATACAATGCACACCCAGCTCTGCTGATATGAAACACTGGATCTTACCTTGTGGCCTTAGGTCACCTTTCATTGGCCGGAGCTGAATTTGGAGTGCAGTAGGATGAGTTTCTAGAAGGGAATTGTCAGCACATTTTTGGCATTGAGAGAACGCAGCCTTGGCCCACAGCGAAACTCCTGCAGTGAAGAGAAGGTGGGCCGCTAGTGCTGTTCAGGCAGCTTTGAAGCCAAAAGCAAGTCGCTTGCAAAGCGGGAAAATGTGAACTTTCCCATCAGTGTCCCACTTTCAAGCTCGATGACAAAGCATGTTTATCTGATGATTCTGCCTAGCTACCTAGTACAAGGGAAAGACTGCCTCCATCTGCTAAGAAAGGTTTTCACGTGGGGACTGCTGTACATGCACAAGAGCATTCCCCCGCCGTGCAAAAGTTAGGCCTTGTGAATCTGGATGGTCCCAGAATTCCAACAAAGACACAGGGAAAGCTGTCCGGTGTTTTCAGTCAGGAACTCAACATCTAGCTTCCGACTGCCGTAGGGAGAGGTCCTTTGGGTTTTCACAGGTTTCATTAGTGAGGCACAGTGGTGTTTCTCAGAAGAATCCAAATTCCTCCTTGGGCACACCAGCATGGAATGTAAGGCTGCTTAGAACGGCGTTCCTGAGGCCGTTTGAATGCTGTACAAACGAGAGCTGTCGAGCGATCCGGGCAGGGCTTTGCCATTACCGCTGCACATTCACAGCGTTAAAGCAAACGAACCCGTTTGCCTCCTGGGACTCAAAGGCAAGAGAAGAGTTGGCGGCGTTCAGTGCCCCTTCACAGATGTTACAAAGAACGTGAGTGCCCAACGAGTCGAAATATGTAACCGTGTTGCAGCTTTCCTTTAACACATGCTTCTTCGCTACTATGGCACAACTAAGCTTGCAATGGGAGAAATCTGGACTTTTCCATGAGGCCTGGGGTGCCATTTCTTTGGCTGGTAAGTTCCAGAGTGCTCCTGGAGGAGCTTCCAGCAAGGAACTGAGACAGCATGCCTCATACGAGTACACTCATAGTACTTTGGTGACGCCTTCAGGCAGCAAAGAGAAGATGGGCAGCAGGAGTGTTTTTCAGGCAGCTTTCAAACCGCAACTGTCTCGCCTACCGCGGAGGAAAATAAGGTTTTGCCAGGGTAGCCTGCTTTCAACCATGAGCTCCTATAGTTACCCTCAGTCGTTTCTGACTCCCTCAAGGAAACACACGGAACTCACAGGGCCCTTCCATGGAGATCCTTTGGCAACCGAGTCCTCTGCCTAGGCTGAACTGGGGAAGTATTTCAGTACCTTAGGTAGGCCTCGGTGACCATGGCTCTTGCACATCCCAACAGAGTTAAGTGTGAAAAGTGTACTGGTCTTCAGGCTGGACGCAGAGCTCAGCTTTCGCTTCTGCCTGCGTGCTGTCCTGAGTCCAGGCCTCAATCGTCAGCACACTGTGTATTAGCAGTGGAATTCCCTTTCAGTCACTGAGGCCAGTCGACTTGCAAACAGAGTCTGCCCAGCACTGCTTTCGCGAGGCTCTTTGACGACTGGGACACTCTTCCTTGGCAACCCAGAAAGCAGTACTTTTCCCTTGCTATGAATGGGAAGAGTGCTTCCCAGGGGCCTATTTCGCCTAGGGTTCCTCAGAAGCCAGAGGACGCTCTTCAGGCACACAGTGGTCATCATGCGAAATGGGTGCACGATCCACTGTCCTATGTGTCGCCAGGGGCATAGCAGAGTTAAGGCACTCCATTTCAGAGTATGGTTTCGTGGATACAATGCACACCCAGCTCTGCTGATATGAAACACTGGATCTTACCTTGTGGCCTTAGGTCACCTTTCATTGGCCGGAGCTGAATTTGGAGTGCAGTAGGATGAGTTTCTAGAAGGGAATTGTCAGCACATTTTTGGCATTGAGAGAACGCAGCCTTGGCCCACAGCGAAAGTCCTGCAGTGAAGAGAAGGTGGGCCGCTAGTGCTGTTCAGGCAGCTTTGAAGCCAAAAGCAAGTCGCTTGCAAAGCGGGAAAATGTGAACTTTCCCATCAGTGTCCCACTTTCAAGCTCGATGACAAAGCATGTTTATCTGATGATTCTGCCTAGCTACCTAGTACAAGGGAAAGACTGCCTCCATCTGCTAAGAAAGGTTTTCACGTGGGGACTGCTGTACATGCACAAGAGCATTCCCCCGCCGTGCAAAAGTTAGGCCTTGTGAATCTGGATGGTCCCAGAATTCCAACAAAGACACAGGGAAAGCTGTCCGGTGTTTTCAGTCTGGAACTCAACATCTAGCTTCCGACTGCCGTAGGGAGAGGTCCTTTGGGTTTTCACAGGTTTCATTAGTGAGGCACAGTGGTGTTTCTCAGAAGAATCCAAATTCCTCCTTGGGCACACCAGCATGGAATGTAAGGCTGCTTAGAACGGCGTTCCTGAGGCCGTTTGAATGCTGTACAAACGAGAGCTGTCGAGCGATCCGGGCAGGGCTTTGCCATTACCGCTGCACATTCACAGCGTTAAAGCAAACGAACCCGTTTGCCTCCTGGGACTCAAAGGCAAGAGAAGAGTTGGCGGCGTTCAGTGCCCCTTCACAGATGTTACAAAGAACGTGAGTGCCCAACGAGTCGAAATATGTAACCGTGTTGCAGCTTTCCTTTAACACATGCTTCTTCGCTACTATGGCACAACTAAGCTTGCAATGGGAGAAATCTGGACTTTTCCATGAGGCCTGGGGTGCCATTTCTTTGGCTGGTAAGTTCCAGAGTGCTCCTGGAGGAGCTTCCAGCAAGGAACTGAGACAGCATGCCTCATACGAGTACACTCATAGTACTTTGGTGACGCCTTCAGGCAGCAGAGAGAAGATGGGCAGCAGGAGTGTTTTTCAGGCAGCTTTCAAACCGCAACTGTCTCGCCTACCGCGGAGGAAAATAAGGTTTTGCCAGGGTAGCCTGCTTTCAACCATGAGCTCCTATAGTTACCCTCAGTCGTTTCTGACTCCCTCAAGGAAACACACGGAACTCACAGGGCCCTTCCATGGAGATCCTTTGGCAACCGAGTCCTCTGCCTAGGCTGAACTGGGGAAGTATTTCAGTACCTTAGGTAGGCCTCGGTGACCATGGCTCTTGCACATCCCAACAGAGTTAAGTGTGAAAAGTGTACTGGTCTTCAGGCTGGACGCAGAGCTCAGCTTTCGCTTCTGCCTGCGTGCTGTCCTGAGTCCAGGCCTCAATCGTCAGCACACTGTGTATTAGCAGTGGAATTCCCTTTCAGTCACTGAGGCCAGTCGACTTGCAAACAGAGTCTGCCCAGCACTGCTTTCGCGAGGCTCTTTGACGACTGGGACACTCTTCCTTGGCAACCCAGAAAGCAGTACTTTTCCCTTGCTATGAATGGGAAGAGTGCTTCCCAGGGGCCTATTTCGCCTAGGGTTCCTCAGAAGCCAGAGGACGCTCTTCAGGCACACAGTGGTCATCATGCGAAATGGGTGCACGATCCACTGTCCTATGTGTCGCCAGGGGCATAGCAGAGTTAAGGCACTCCATTTCAGAGTATGGTTTCGTGGATACAATGCACACCCAGCTCTGCTGATATGAAACACTGGATCTTACCTTGTGGCCTTAGGTCACCTTTCATTGGCCGGAGCTGAATTTGGAGTGCAGTAGGATGAGTTTCTAGAAGGGAATTGTCAGCACATTTTTGGCATTGAGAGAACGCAGCCTTGGCCCACAGCGAAACTCCTGCAGTGAAGAGAAGGTGGGCCGCTAGTGCTGTTCAGGCAGCTTTGAAGCCAAAAGCAAGTCGCTTGCAAAGCGGGAAAATGTGAACTTTCCCATCAGTGTCCCACTTTCAAGCTCGATGACAAAGCATGTTTATCTGATGATTCTGCCTAGCTACCTAGTACAAGGGAAAGACTGCCTCCATCTGCTAAGAAAGGTTTTCACGTGGGGACTGCTGTACATGCACAAGAGCATTCCCCCGCCGTGCAAAAGTTAGGCCTTGTGAATCTGGATGGTCCCAGAATTCCAACAAAGACACAGGGAAAGCTGTCCGGTGTTTTCAGTCAGGAACTCAACATCTAGCTTCCGACTGCCGTAGGGAGAGGTCCTTTGGGTTTTCACAGGTTTCATTAGTGAGGCACAGTGGTGTTTCTCAGAAGAATCCAAATTCCTCCTTGGGCACACCAGCATGGAATGTAAGGCTGCTTAGAACGGCGTTCCTGAGGCCGTTTGAATGCTGTACAAACGAGAGCTGTCGAGCGATCCGGGCAGGGCTTTGCCATTACCGCTGCACATTCACAGCGTTAAAGCAAACGAACCCGTTTGCCTCCTGGGACTCAAAGGCAAGAGAAGAGTTGGCGGCGTTCAGTGCCCCTTCACAGATGTTACAAAGAACGTGAGTGCCCAACGAGTCGAAATATGTAACCGTGTTGCAGCTTTCCTTTAACACATGCTTCTTCGCTACTATGGCACAACTAAGCTTGCAATGGGAGAAATCTGGACTTTTCCATGAGGCCTGGGGTGCCATTTCTTTGGCTGGTAAGTTCCAGAGTGCTCCTGGAGGAGCTTCCAGCAAGGAACTGAGACAGCATGCCTCATACGAGTACACTCATAGTACTTTGGTGACGCCTTCAGGCAGCAAAGAGAAGATGGGCAGCAGGAGTGTTTTTCAGGCAGCTTTCAAACCGCAACTGTCTCGCCTACCGCGGAGGAAAATAAGGTTTTGCCAGGGTAGCCTGCTTTCAACCATGAGCTCCTATAGTTACCCTCAGTCGTTTCTGACTCCCTCAAGGAAACACACGGAACTCACAGGGCCCTTCCATGGAGATCCTTTGGCAACCGAGTCCTCTGCCTAGGCTGAACTGGGGAAGTATTTCAGTACCTTAGGTAGGCCTCGGTGACCATGGCTCTTGCACATCCCAACAGAGTTAAGTGTGAAAAGTGTACTGGTCTTCAGGCTGGACGCAGAGCTCAGCTTTCGCTTCTGCCTGCGTGCTGTCCTGAGTCCAGGCCTCAATCGTCAGCACACTGTGTATTAGCAGTGGAATTCCCTTTCAGTCACTGAGGCCAGTCGACTTGCAAACAGAGTCTGCCCAGCACTGCTTTCGCGAGGCTCTTTGACGACTGGGACACTCTTCCTTGGCAACCCAGAAAGCAGTACTTTTCCCTTGCTATGAATGGGAAGAGTGCTTCCCAGGGGCCTATTTCGCCTAGGGTTCCTCAGAAGCCAGAGGACGCTCTTCAGGCACACAGTGGTCATCATGCGAAATGGGTGCACGATCCACTGTCCTATGTGTCGCCAGGGGCATAGCAGAGTTAAGGCACTCCATTTCAGAGTATGGTTTCGTGGATACAATGCACACCCAGCTCTGCTGATATGAAACACTGGATCTTACCTTGTGGCCTTAGGTCACCTTTCATTGGCCGGAGCTGAATTTGGAGTGCAGTAGGATGAGTTTCTAGAAGGGAATTGTCAGCACATTTTTGGCATTGAGAGAACGCAGCCTTGGCCCACAGCGAAAGTCCTGCAGTGAAGAGAAGGTGGGCCGCTAGTGCTGTTCAGGCAGCTTTGAAGCCAAAAGCAAGTCGCTTGCAAAGCGGGAAAATGTGAACTTTCCCATCAGTGTCCCACTTTCAAGCTCGATGACAAAGCATGTTTATCTGATGATTCTGCCTAGCTACCTAGTACAAGGGAAAGACTGCCTCCATCTGCTAAGAAAGGTTTTCACGTGGGGACTGCTGTACATGCACAAGAGCATTCCCCCGCCGTGCAAAAGTTAGGCCTTGTGAATCTGGATGGTCCCAGAATTCCAACAAAGACACAGGGAAAGCTGTCCGGTGTTTTCAGTCTGGAACTCAACATCTAGCTTCCGACTGCCGTAGGGAGAGGTCCTTTGGGTTTTCACAGGTTTCATTAGTGAGGCACAGTGGTGTTTCTCAGAAGAATCCAAATTCCTCCTTGGGCACACCAGCATGGAATGTAAGGCTGCTTAGAACGGCGTTCCTGAGGCCGTTTGAATGCTGTACAAACGAGAGCTGTCGAGCGATCCGGGCAGGGCTTTGCCATTACCGCTGCACATTCACAGCGTTAAAGCAAACGAACCCGTTTGCCTCCTGGGACTCAAAGGCAAGAGAAGAGTTGGCGGCGTTCAGCGCCCCTTCACAGATGTTACAAAGAACGTGAGTGCCCAACGAGTCGAAATATGTAACCGTGTTGCAGCTTTCCTTTAACACATGCTTCTTCGCTACTATGGCACAACTAAGCTTGCAATGGGAGAAATCTGGACTTTTCCATGAGGCCTGGGGTGCCATTTCTTTGGCTGGTAAGTTCCAGAGTGCTCCTGGAGGAGCTTCCAGCAAGGAACTGAGACAGCATGCCTCATACGAGTACACTCATAGTACTTTGGTGACGCCTTCAGGCAGCAAAGAGAAGATGGGCAGCAGGAGTGTTTTTCAGGCAGCTTTCAAACCGCAACTGTCTCGCCTACCGCGGAGGAAAATAAGGTTTTGCCAGGGTAGCCTGCTTTCAACCATGAGCTCCTATAGTTACCCTCAGTCGTTTCTGACTCCCTCAAGGAAACACACGGAACTCACAGGGCCCTTCCATGGAGATCCTTTGGCAACCGAGTCCTCTGCCTAGGCTGAACTGGGGAAGTATTTCAGTACCTTAGGTAGGCCTCGGTGACCATGGCTCTTGCACATCCCAACAGAGTTAAGTGTGAAAAGTGTACTGGTCTTCAGGCTGGACGCAGAGCTCAGCTTTCGCTTCTGCCTGCGTGCTGTCCTGAGTCCAGGCCTCAATCGTCAGCACACTGTGTATTAGCAGTGGAATTCCCTTTCAGTCACTGAGGCCAGTCGACTTGCAAACAGAGTCTGCCCAGCACTGCTTTCGCGAGGCTCTTTGACGACTGGGACACTCTTCCTTGGCAACCCAGAAAGCAGTACTTTTCCCTTGCTATGAATGGGAAGAGTGCTTCCCAGGGGCCTATTTCGCCTAGGGTTCCTCAGAAGCCAGAGGACGCTCTTCAGGCACACAGTGGTCATCATGCGAAATGGGTGCACGATCCACTGTCCTATGTGTCGCCAGGGGCATAGCAGAGTTAAGGCACTCCATTTCAGAGTATGGTTTCGTGGATACAATGCACACCCAGCTCTGCTGATATGAAACACTGGATCTTACCTTGTGGCCTTAGGTCACCTTTCATTGGCCGGAGCTGAATTTGGAGTGCAGTAGGATGAGTTTCTAGAAGGGAATTGTCAGCACATTTTTGGCATTGAGAGAACGCAGCCTTGGCCCACAGCGAAAGTCCTGCAGTGAAGAGAAGGTGGGCCGCTAGTGCTGTTCAGGCAGCTTTGAAGCCAAAAGCAAGTCGCTTGCAAAGCGGGAAAATGTGAACTTTCCCATCAGTGTCCCACTTTCAAGCTCGATGACAAAGCATGTTTATCTGATGATTCTGCCTAGCTACCTAGTACAAGGGAAAGACTGCCTCCATCTGCTAAGAAAGGTTTTCACGTGGGGACTGCTGTACATGCAGAAGAGCATTCCCCCGCCGTGCAAAAGTTAGGCCTTGTGAATCTGGATGGTCCCAGAATTCCAACAAAGACACAGGGAAAGCTGTCCGGTGTTTTCAGTCAGGAAGTCAACATCTAGCTTCCGACTGCCGTAGGGAGAGGTCCTTTGGGTTTTCACAGGTTTCATTAGTGAGGCACAGTGGTGTTTCTCAGAAGAATCCAAATTCCTCCTTGGGCACACCAGCATGGAATGTAAGGCTGCTTAGAACGGCGTTCCTGAGGCCGTTTGAATGCTGTACAAACGAGAGCTGTCGAGCGATCCGGGCAGGGCTTTGCCATTACCGCTGCACATTCACAGCGTTAAAGCAAACGAACCCGTTTGCCTCCTGGGACTCAAAGGCAAGAGAAGAGTTGGCGGCGTTCAGTGCCCCTTCACAGATGTTACAAAGAACGTGAGTGCCCAACGAGTCGAAATATGTAACCGTGTTGCAGCTTTCCTTTAACACATGCTTCTTCGCTACTATGGCACAACTAAGCTTGCAATGGGAGAAATCTGGACTTTTCCATGAGGCCTGGGGTGCCATTTCTTTGGCTGGTAAGTTCCAGAGTGCTCCTGGAGGAGCTTCCAGCAAGGAACTGAGACAGCATGCCTCATACGAGTACACTCATAGTACTTTGGTGACGCCTTCAGGCAGCAGAGAGAAGATGGGCAGCAGGAGTGTTTTTCAGGCAGCTTTGAAACCGCAACTGTCTCGCCTACCGCGGAGGAAAATAAGGTTTTGCCAGGGTAGCCTGCTTTCAACCATGAGCTCCTATAGTTACCCTCAGTCGTTTCTGACTCCCTCAAGGAAACACACGGAACTCACAGGGCCCTTCCATGGAGATCCTTTGGCAACCGAGTCCTCTGCCTAGGCTGAACTGGGGAAGTATTTCAGTACCTTAGGTAGGCCTCGGTGACCATGGCTCTTGCACATCCCAACAGAGTTAAGTGTGAAAAGTGTACTGGTCTTCAGGCTGGACGCAGAGCTCAGCTTTCGCTTCTGCCTGCGTGCTGTCCTGAGTCCAGGCCTCAATCGTCAGCACACTGTGTATTAGCAGTGGAATTCCCTTTCAGTCACTGAGGCCAGTCGACTTGCAAACAGAGTCTGCCCAGCACTGCTTTCGCGAGGCTCTTTGACGACTGGGACACTCTTCCTTGGCAACCCAGAAAGCAGTACTTTTCCCTTGCTATGAATGGGAAGAGTGCTTCCCAGGGGCCTATTTCGCCTAGGGTTCCTCAGAAGCCAGAGGACGCTCTTCAGGCACACAGTGGTCATCATGCGAAATGGGTGCACGATCCACTGTCCTATGTGTCGCCAGGGGCATAGCAGAGTTAAGGCACTCCATTTCAGAGTATGGTTTCGTGGATACAATGCACACCCAGCTCTGCTGATATGAAACACTGGATCTTACCTTGTGGCCTTAGGTCACCTTTCATTGGCCGGAGCTGAATTTGGAGTGCAGTAGGATGAGTTTCTAGAAGGGAATTGTCAGCACATTTTTGGCATTGAGAGAACGCAGCCTTGGCCCACAGCGAAACTCCTGCAGTGAAGAGAAGGTGGGCCGCTAGTGCTGTTCAGGCAGCTTTGAAGCCAAAAGCAAGTCGCTTGCAAAGCGGGAAAATGTGAACTTTCCCATCAGTGTCCCACTTTCAAGCTCGATGACAAAGCATGTTTATCTGATGATTCTGCCTAGCTACCTAGTACAAGGGAAAGACTGCCTCCATCTGCTAAGAAAGGTTTTCACGTGGGGACTGCTGTACATGCACAAGAGCATTCCCCCGCCGTGCAAAAGTTAGGCCTTGTGAATCTGGATGGTCCCAGAATTCCAACAAAGACACAGGGAAAGCTGTCCGGTGTTTTCAGTCAGGAACTCAACATCTAGCTTCCGACTGCCGTAGGGAGAGGTCCTTTGGGTTTTCACAGGTTTCATTAGTGAGGCACAGTGGTGTTTCTCAGAAGAATCCAAATTCCTCCTTGGGCACACCAGCATGGAATGTAAGGCTGCTTAGAACGGCGTTCCTGAGGCCGTTTGAATGCTGTACAAACGAGAGCTGTCGAGCGATCCGGGCAGGGCTTTGCCATTACCGCTGCACATTCACAGCGTTAAAGCAAACGAACCCGTTTGCCTCCTGGGACTCAAAGGCAAGAGAAGAGTTGGCGGCGTTCAGTGCCCCTTCACAGATGTTACAAAGAACGTGAGTGCCCAACGAGTCGAAATATGTAACCGTGTTGCAGCTTTCCTTTAACACATGCTTCTTCGCTACTATGGCACAACTAAGCTTGCAATGGGAGAAATCTGGACTTTTCCATGAGGCCTGGGGTGCCATTTCTTTGGCTGGTAAGTTCCAGAGTGCTCCTGGAGGAGCTTCCAGCAAGGAACTGAGACAGCATGCCTCATACGAGTACACTCATAGTACTTTGGTGACGCCTTCAGGCAGCAGAGAGAAGATGGGCAGCAGGAGTGTTTTTCAGGCAGCTTTCAAACCGCAACTGTCTCGCCTACCGCGGAGGAAAATAAGGTTTTGCCAGGGTAGCCTGCTTTCAACCATGAGCTCCTATAGTTACCCTCAGTCGTTTCTGACTCCCTCAAGGAAACACACGGAACTCACAGGGCCCTTCCATGGAGATCCTTTGGCAACCGAGTCCTCTGCCTAGGCTGAACTGGGGAAGTATTTCAGTACCTTAGGTAGGCCTCGGTGACCATGGCTCTTGCACATCCCAACAGAGTTAAGTGTGAAAAGTGTACTGGTCTTCAGGCTGGACGCAGAGCTCAGCTTTCGCTTCTGCCTGCGTGCTGTCCTGAGTCCAGGCCTCAATCGTCAGCACACTGTGTATTAGCAGTGGAATTCCCTTTCAGTCACTGAGGCCAGTCGACTTGCAAACAGAGTCTGCCCAGCACTGCTTTCGCGAGGCTCTTTGACGACTGGGACACTCTTCCTTGGCAACCCAGAAAGCAGTACTTTTCCCTTGCTATGAATGGGAAGAGTGCTTCCCAGGGGCCTATTTCGCCTAGGGTTCCTCAGAAGCCAGAGGACGCTCTTCAGGCACACAGTGGTCATCATGCGAAATGGGTGCACGATCCACTGTCCTATGTGTCGCCAGGGGCATAGCAGAGTTAAGGCACTCCATTTCAGAGTATGGTTTCGTGGATACAATGCACACCCAGCTCTGCTGATATGAAACACTGGATCTTACCTTGTGGCCTTAGGTCACCTTTCATTGGCCGGAGCTGAATTTGGAGTGCAGTAGGATGAGTTTCTAGAAGGGAATTGTCAGCACATTTTTGGCATTGAGAGAACGCAGCCTTGGCCCACAGCGAAAGTCCTGCAGTGAAGAGAAGGTGGGCCGCTAGTGCTGTTCAGGCAGCTTTGAAGCCAAAAGCAAGTCGCTTGCAAAGCGGGAAAATGTGAACTTTCCCATCAGTGTCCCACTTTCAAGCTCGATGACAAAGCATGTTTATCTGATGATTCTGCCTAGCTACCTAGTACAAGGGAAAGACTGCCTCCATCTGCTAAGAAAGGTTTTCACGTGGGGACTGCTGTACATGCACAAGAGCATTCCCCCGCCGTGCAAAAGTTAGGCCTTGTGAATCTGGATGGTCCCAGAATTCCAACAAAGACACAGGGAAAGCTGTCCGGTGTTTTCAGTCAGGAACTCAACATCTAGCTTCCGACTGCCGTAGGGAGAGGTCCTTTGGGTTTTCACAGGTTTCATTAGTGAGGCACAGTGGTGTTTCTCAGAAGAATCCAAATTCCTCCTTGGGCACACCAGCATGGAATGTAAGGCTGCTTAGAACGGCGTTCCTGAGGCCGTTTGAATGCTGTACAAACGAGAGCTGTCGAGCGATCCGGGCAGGGCTTTGCCATTACCGCTGCACATTCACAGCGTTAAAGCAAACGAACCCGTTTGCCTCCTGGGACTCAAAGGCAAGAGAAGAGTTGGCGGCGTTCAGTGCCCCTTCACAGATGTTACAAAGAACGTGAGTGCCCAACGAGTCGAAATATGTAACCGTGTTGCAGCTTTCCTTTAACACATGCTTCTTCGCTACTATGGCACAACTAAGCTTGCAATGGGAGAAATCTGGACTTTTCCATGAGGCCTGGGGTGCCATTTCTTTGGCTGGTAAGTTCCAGAGTGCTCCTGGAGGAGCTTCCAGCAAGGAACTGAGACAGCATGCCTCATACGAGTACACTCATAGTACTTTGGTGACGCCTTCAGGCAGCAAAGAGAAGATGGGCAGCAGGAGTGTTTTTCAGGCAGCTTTCAAACCGCAACTGTCTCGCCTACCGCGGAGGAAAATAAGGTTTTGCCAGGGTAGCCTGCTTTCAACCATGAGCTCCTATAGTTACCCTCAGTCGTTTCTGACTCCCTCAAGGAAACACACGGAACTCACAGGGCCCTTCCATGGAGATCCTTTGGCAACAGAGTCCTCTGCCTAGGCTGAACTGGGGAAGTATTTCAGTACCTTAGGTAGGCCTCGGTGACCATGGCTCTTGCACATCCCAACAGAGTTAAGTGTGAAAAGTGTACTGGTCTTCAGGCTGGACGCAGAGCTCAGCTTTCGCTTCTGCCTGCGTGCTGTCCTGAGTCCAGGCCTCAATCGTCAGCACACTGTGTATTAGCAGTGGAATTCCCTTTCAGTCACTGAGGCCAGTCGACTTGCAAACAGAGTCTGCCCAGCACTGCTTTCGCGAGGCTCTTTGACGACTGGGACACTCTTCCTTGGCAACCCAGAAAGCAGTACTTTTCCCTTGCTATGAATGGGAAGAGTGCTTCCCAGGGGCCTATTTCGCCTAGGGTTCCTCAGAAGCCAGAGGACGCTCTTCAGGCACACAGTGGTCATCATGCGAAATGGGTGCACGATCCACTGTCCTATGTGTCGCCAGGGGCATAGCAGAGTTAAGGCACTCCATTTCAGAGTATGGTTTCGTGGATACAATGCACACCCAGCTCTGCTGATATGAAACACTGGATCTTACCTTGTGGCCTTAGGTCACCTTTCATTGGCCGGAGCTGAATTTGGAGTGCAGTAGGATGAGTTTCTAGAAGGGAATTGTCAGCACATTTTTGGCATTGAGAGAACGCAGCCTTGGCCCACAGCGAAAGTCCTGCAGTGAAGAGAAGGTGGGCCGCTAGTGCTGTTCAGGCAGCTTTGAAGCCAAAAGCAAGTCGCTTGCAAAGCGGGAAAATGTGAACTTTCCCATCAGTGTCCCACTTTCAAGCTCGATGACAAAGCATGTTTATCTGATGATTCTGCCTAGCTACCTAGTACAAGGGAAAGACTGCCTCCATCTGCTAAGAAAGGTTTTCACGTGGGGACTGCTGTACATGCACAAGAGCATTCCCCCGCCGTGCAAAAGTTAGGCCTTGTGAATCTGGATGGTCCCAGAATTCCAACAAAGACACAGGGAAAGCTGTCCGGTGTTTTCAGTCTGGAACTCAACATCTAGCTTCCGACTGCCGTAGGGAGAGGTCCTTTGGGTTTTCACAGGTTTCATTAGTGAGGCACAGTGGTGTTTCTCAGAAGAATCCAAATTCCTCCTTGGGCACACCAGCATGGAATGTAAGGCTGCTTAGAACGGCGTTCCTGAGGCCGTTTGAATGCTGTACAAACGAGAGCTGTCGAGCGATCCGGGCAGGGCTTTGCCATTACCGCTGCACATTCACAGCGTTAAAGCAAACGAACCCGTTTGCCTCCTGGGACTCAAAGGCAAGAGAAGAGTTGGCGGCGTTCAGTGCCCCTTCACAGATGTTACAAAGAACGTGAGTGCCCAACGAGTCGAAATATGTAACCGTGTTGCAGCTTTCCTTTAACACATGCTTCTTCGCTACTATGGCACAACTAAGCTTGCAATGGGAGAAATCTGGACTTTTCCATGAGGCCTGGGGTGCCATTTCTTTGGCTGGTAAGTTCCAGAGTGCTCCTGGAGGAGCTTCCAGCAAGGAACTGAGACAGCATGCCTCATACGAGTACACTCATAGTACTTTGGTGACGCCTTCAGGCAGCAAAGAGAAGATGGGCAGCAGGAGTGTTTTTCAGGCAGCTTTCAAACCGCAACTGTCTCGCCTACCGCGGAGGAAAATAAGGTTTTGCCAGGGTAGCCTGCTTTCAACCATGAGCTCCTATAGTTACCCTCAGTCGTTTCTGACTCCCTCAAGGAAACACACGGAACTCACAGGGCCCTTCCATGGAGATCCTTTGGCAACAGAGTCCTCTGCCTAGGCTGAACTGGGGAAGTATTTCAGTACCTTAGGTAGGCCTCGGTGACCATGGCTCTTGCACATCCCAACAGAGTTAAGTGTGAAAAGTGTACTGGTCTTCAGGCTGGACGCAGAGCTCAGCTTTCGCTTCTGCCTGCGTGCTGTCCTGAGTCCAGGCCTCAATCGTCAGCACACTGTGTATTAGCAGTGGAATTCCCTTTCAGTCACTGAGGCCAGTCGACTTGCAAACAGAGTCTGCCCAGCACTGCTTTCGCGAGGCTCTTTGACGACTGGGACACTCTTCCTTGGCAACCCAGAAAGCAGTACTTTTCCCTTGCTATGAATGGGAAGAGTGCTTCCCAGGGGCCTATTTCGCCTAGGCTTCCTCAGAAGCCAGAGGACGCTCTTCAGGCACACAGTGGTCATCATGCGAAATGGGTGCACGATCCACTGTCCTATGTGTCGCCAGGGGCATAGCAGAGTTAAGGCACTCCATTTCAGAGTATGGTTTCGTGGATACAATGCACACCCAGCTCTGCTGATATGAAACACTGGATCTTACCTTGTGGCCTTAGGTCACCTTTCATTGGCCGGAGCTGAATTTGGAGTGCAGTAGGATGAGTTTCTAGAAGGGAATTGTCAGCACATTTTTGGCATTGAGAGAACGCAGCCTTGGCCCACAGCGAAAGTCCTGCAGTGAAGAGAAGGTGGGCCGCTAGTGCTGTTCAGGCAGCTTTGAAGCCAAAAGCAAGTCGCTTGCAAAGCGGGAAAATGTGAACTTTCCCATCAGTGTCCCACTTTCAAGCTCGATGACAAAGCATGTTTATCTGATGATTCTGCCTAGCTACCTAGTACAAGGGAAAGACTGCCTCCATCTGCTAAGAAAGGTTTTCACGTGGGGACTGCTGTACATGCACAAGAGCATTCCCCCGCCGTGCAAAAGTTAGGCCTTGTGAATCTGGATGGTCCCAGAATTCCAACAAAGACACAGGGAAAGCTGTCCGGTGTTTTCAGTCTGGAACTCAACATCTAGCTTCCGACTGCCGTAGGGAGAGGTCCTTTGGGTTTTCACAGGTTTCATTAGTGAGGCACAGTGGTGTTTCTCAGAAGAATCCAAATTC
Source organism: Eubalaena glacialis (assembly GCF_028564815.1). Taxonomy (NCBI): domain Eukaryota; kingdom Metazoa; phylum Chordata; class Mammalia; order Artiodactyla; family Balaenidae; genus Eubalaena; species Eubalaena glacialis. The sequence continues at coordinate 9,836 of NW_026871730.1, read as the reverse complement.
CTCCTTGGGCACACCAGCATGGAATGTAAGGCTGCTTAGAACGGCGTTCCTGAGGCCGTTTGAATGCTGTACAAACGAGAGCTGTCGAGCGATCCGGGCAGGGCTTTGCCATTACCGCTGCACATTCACAGCGTTAAAGCAAACGAACCCGTTTGCCTCCTGGGACTCAAAGGCAAGAGAAGAGTTGGCGGCGTTCAGTGCCCCTTCACAGATGTTACAAAGAACGTGAGTGCCCAACGAGTCGAAATATGTAACCGTGTTGCAGCTTTCCTTTAACACATGCTTCTTCGCTACTATGGCACAACTAAGCTTGCAATGGGAGAAATCTGGACTTTTCCATGAGGCCTGGGGTGCCATTTCTTTGGCTGGTAAGTTCCAGAGTGCTCCTGGAGGAGCTTCCAGCAAGGAACTGAGACAGCATGCCTCATACGAGTACACTCATAGTACTTTGGTGACGCCTTCAGGCAGCAAAGAGAAGATGGGCAGCAGGAGTGTTTTTCAGGCAGCTTTCAAACCGCAACTGTCTCGCCTACCGCGGAGGAAAATAAGGTTTTGCCAGGGTAGCCTGCTTTCAACCATGAGCTCCTATAGTTACCCTCAGTCGTTTCTGACTCCCTCAAGGAAACACACGGAACTCACAGGGCCCTTCCATGGAGATCCTTTGGCAACAGAGTCCTCTGCCTAGGCTGAACTGGGGAAGTATTTCAGTACCTTAGGTAGGCCTCGGTGACCATGGCTCTTGCACATCCCAACAGAGTTAAGTGTGAAAAGTGTACTGGTCTTCAGGCTGGACGCAGAGCTCAGCTTTCGCTTCTGCCTGCGTGCTGTCCTGAGTCCAGGCCTCAATCGTCAGCACACTGTGTATTAGCAGTGGAATTCCCTTTCAGTCACTGAGGCCAGTCGACTTGCAAACAGAGTCTGCCCAGCACTGCTTTCGCGAGGCTCTTTGACGACTGGGACACTCTTCCTTGGCAACCCAGAAAGCAGTACTTTTCCCTTGCTATGAATGGGAAGAGTGCTTCCCAGGGGCCTATTTCGCCTAGGGTTCCTCAGAAGCCAGAGGACGCTCTTCAGGCACACAGTGGTCATCATGCGAAATGGGTGCACGATCCACTGTCCTATGTGTCGCCAGGGGCATAGCAGAGTTAAGGCACTCCATTTCAGAGTATGGTTTCGTGGATACAATGCACACCCAGCTCTGCTGATATGAAACACTGGATCTTACCTTGTGGCCTTAGGTCACCTTTCATTGGCCGGAGCTGAATTTGGAGTGCAGTAGGATGAGTTTCTAGAAGGGAATTGTCAGCACATTTTTGGCATTGAGAGAACGCAGCCTTGGCCCACAGCGAAAGTCCTGCAGTGAAGAGAAGGTGGGCCGCTAGTGCTGTTCAGGCAGCTTTGAAGCCAAAAGCAAGTCGCTTGCAAAGCGGGAAAATGTGAACTTTCCCATCAGTGTCCCACTTTCAAGCTCGATGACAAAGCATGTTTATCTGATGATTCTGCCTAGCTACCTAGTACAAGGGAAAGACTGCCTCCATCTGCTAAGAAAGGTTTTCACGTGGGGACTGCTGTACATGCACAAGAGCATTCCCCCGCCGTGCAAAAGTTAGGCCTTGTGAATCTGGATGGTCCCAGAATTCCAACAAAGACACAGGGAAAGCTGTCCGGTGTTTTCAGTCTGGAACTCAACATCTAGCTTCCGACTGCCGTAGGGAGAGGTCCTTTGGGTTTTCACAGGTTTCATTAGTGAGGCACAGTGGTGTTTCTCAGAAGAATCCAAATTCCTCCTTGGGCACACCAGCATGGAATGTAAGGCTGCTTAGAACGGCGTTCCTGAGGCCGTTTGAATGCTGTACAAACGAGAGCTGTCGAGCGATCCGGGCAGGGCTTTGCCATTACCGCTGCACATTCACAGCGTTAAAGCAAACGAACCCGTTTGCCTCCTGGGACTCAAAGGCAAGAGAAGAGTTGGCGGCGTTCAGTGCCCCTTCACAGATGTTACAAAGAACGTGAGTGCCCAACGAGTCGAAATATGTAACCGTGTTGCAGCTTTCCTTTAACACATGCTTCTTCGCTACTATGGCACAACTAAGCTTGCAATGGGAGAAATCTGGACTTTTCCATGAGGCCTGGGGTGCCATTTCTTTGGCTGGTAAGTTCCAGAGTGCTCCTGGAGGAGCTTCCAGCAAGGAACTGAGACAGCATGCCTCATACGAGTACACTCATAGTACTTTGGTGACGCCTTCAGGCAGCAAAGAGAAGATGGGCAGCAGGAGTGTTTTTCAGGCAGCTTTCAAACCGCAACTGTCTCGCCTACCGCGGAGGAAAATAAGGTTTTGCCAGGGTAGCCTGCTTTCAACCATGAGCTCCTATAGTTACCCTCAGTCGTTTCTGACTCCCTCAAGGAAACACACGGAACTCACAGGGCCCTTCCATGGAGATCCTTTGGCAACAGAGTCCTCTGCCTAGGCTGAACTGGGGAAGTATTTCAGTACCTTAGGTAGGCCTCGGTGACCATGGCTCTTGCACATCCCAACAGAGTTAAGTGTGAAAAGTGTACTGGTCTTCAGGCTGGACGCAGAGCTCAGCTTTCGCTTCTGCCTGCGTGCTGTCCTGAGTCCAGGCCTCAATCGTCAGCACACTGTGTATTAGCAGTGGAATTCCCTTTCAGTCACTGAGGCCAGTCGACTTGCAAACAGAGTCTGCCCAGCACTGCTTTCGCGAGGCTCTTTGACGACTGGGACACTCTTCCTTGGCAACCCAGAAAGCAGTACTTTTCCCTTGCTATGAATGGGAAGAGTGCTTCCCAGGGGCCTATTTCGCCTAGGGTTCCTCAGAAGCCAGAGGACGCTCTTCAGGCACACAGTGGTCATCATGCGAAATGGGTGCACGATCCACTGTCCTATGTGTCGCCAGGGGCATAGCAGAGTTAAGGCACTCCATTTCAGAGTATGGTTTCGTGGATACAATGCACACCCAGCTCTGCTGATATGAAACACTGGATCTTACCTTGTGGCCTTAGGTCACCTTTCATTGGCCGGAGCTGAATTTGGAGTGCAGTAGGATGAGTTTCTAGAAGGGAATTGTCAGCACATTTTTGGCATTGAGAGAACGCAGCCTTGGCCCACAGCGAAAGTCCTGCAGTGAAGAGAAGGTGGGCCGCTAGTGCTGTTCAGGCAGCTTTGAAGCCAAAAGCAAGTCGCTTGCAAAGCGGGAAAATGTGAACTTTCCCATCAGTGTCCCACTTTCAAGCTCGATGACAAAGCATGTTTATCTGATGATTCTGCCTAGCTACCTAGTACAAGGGAAAGACTGCCTCCATCTGCTAAGAAAGGTTTTCACGTGGGGACTGCTGTACATGCACAAGAGCATTCCCCCGCCGTGCAAAAGTTAGGCCTTGTGAATCTGGATGGTCCCAGAATTCCAACAAAGACACAGGGAAAGCTGTCCGGTGTTTTCAGTCAGGAACTCAACATCTAGCTTCCGACTGCCGTAGGGAGAGGTCCTTTGGGTTTTCACAGGTTTCATTAGTGAGGCACAGTGGTGTTTCTCAGAAGAATCCAAATTCCTCCTTGGGCACACCAGCATGGAATGTAAGGCTGCTTAGAACGGCGTTCCTGAGGCCGTTTGAATGCTGTACAAACGAGAGCTGTCGAGCGATCCGGGCAGGGCTTTGCCATTACCGCTGCACATTCACAGCGTTAAAGCAAACGAACCCGTTTGCCTCCTGGGACTCAAAGGCAAGAGAAGAGTTGGCGGCGTTCAGTGCCCCTTCACAGATGTTACAAAGAACGTGAGTGCCCAACGAGTCGAAATATGTAACCGTGTTGCAGCTTTCCTTTAACACATGCTTCTTCGCTACTATGGCACAACTAAGCTTGCAATGGGAGAAATCTGGACTTTTCCATGAGGCCTGGGGTGCCATTTCTTTGGCTGGTAAGTTCCAGAGTGCTCCTGGAGGAGCTTCCAGCAAGGAACTGAGACAGCATGCCTCATACGAGTACACTCATAGTACTTTGGTGACGCCTTCAGGCAGCAAAGAGAAGATGGGCAGCAGGAGTGTTTTTCAGGCAGCTTTCAAACCGCAACTGTCTCGCCTACCGCGGAGGAAAATAAGGTTTTGCCAGGGTAGCCTGCTTTCAACCATGAGCTCCTATAGTTACCCTCAGTCGTTTCTGACTCCCTCAAGGAAACACACGGAACTCACAGGGCCCTTCCATGGAGATCCTTTGGCAACAGAGTCCTCTGCCTAGGCTGAACTGGGGAAGTATTTCAGTACCTTAGGTAGGCCTCGGTGACCATGGCTCTTGCACATCCCAACAGAGTTAAGTGTGAAAAGTGTACTGGTCTTCAGGCTGGACGCAGAGCTCAGCTTTCGCTTCTGCCTGCGTGCTGTCCTGAGTCCAGGCCTCAATCGTCAGCACACTGTGTATTAGCAGTGGAATTCCCTTTCAGTCACTGAGGCCAGTCGACTTGCAAACAGAGTCTGCCCAGCACTGCTTTCGCGAGGCTCTTTGACGACTGGGACACTCTTCCTTGGCAACCCAGAAAGCAGTACTTTTCCCTTGCTATGAATGGGAAGAGTGCTTCCCAGGGGCCTATTTCGCCTAGGGTTCCTCAGAAGCCAGAGGACGCTCTTCAGGCACACAGTGGTCATCATGCGAAATGGGTGCACGATCCACTGTCCTATGTGTCGCCAGGGGCATAGCAGAGTTAAGGCACTCCATTTCAGAGTATGGTTTCGTGGATACAATGCACACCCAGCTCTGCTGATATGAAACACTGGATCTTACCTTGTGGCCTTAGGTCACCTTTCATTGGCCGGAGCTGAATTTGGAGTGCAGTAGGATGAGTTTCTAGAAGGGAATTGTCAGCACATTTTTGGCATTGAGAGAACGCAGCCTTGGCCCACAGCGAAAGTCCTGCAGTGAAGAGAAGGTGGGCCGCTAGTGCTGTTCAGGCAGCTTTGAAGCCAAAAGCAAGTCGCTTGCAAAGCGGGAAAATGTGAACTTTCCCATCAGTGTCCCACTTTCAAGCTCGATGACAAAGCATGTTTATCTGATGATTCTGCCTAGCTACCTAGTACAAGGGAAAGACTGCCTCCATCTGCTAAGAAAGGTTTTCACGTGGGGACTGCTGTACATGCACAAGAGCATTCCCCCGCCGTGCAAAAGTTAGGCCTTGTGAATCTGGATGGTCCCAGAATTCCAACAAAGACACAGGGAAAGCTGTCCGGTGTTTTCAGTCAGGAACTCAACATCTAGCTTCCGACTGCCGTAGGGAGAGGTCCTTTGGGTTTTCACAGGTTTCATTAGTGAGGCACAGTGGTGTTTCTCAGAAGAATCCAAATTCCTCCTTGGGCACACCAGCATGGAATGTAAGGCTGCTTAGAACGGCGTTCCTGAGGCCGTTTGAATGCTGTACAAACGAGAGCTGTCGAGCGATCCGGGCAGGGCTTTGCCATTACCGCTGCACATTCACAGCGTTAAAGCAAACGAACCCGTTTGCCTCCTGGGACTCAAAGGCAAGAGAAGAGTTGGCGGCGTTCAGTGCCCCTTCACAGATGTTACAAAGAACGTGAGTGCCCAACGAGTCGAAATATGTAACCGTGTTGCAGCTTTCCTTTAACACATGCTTCTTCGCTACTATGGCACAACTAAGCTTGCAATGGGAGAAATCTGGACTTTTCCATGAGGCCTGGGGTGCCATTTCTTTGGCTGGTAAGTTCCAGAGTGCTCCTGGAGGAGCTTCCAGCAAGGAACTGAGACAGCATGCCTCATACGAGTACACTCATAGTACTTTGGTGACGCCTTCAGGCAGCAAAGAGAAGATGGGCAGCAGGAGTGTTTTTCAGGCAGCTTTCAAACCGCAACTGTCTCGCCTACCGCGGAGGAAAATAAGGTTTTGCCAGGGTAGCCTGCTTTCAACCATGAGCTCCTATAGTTACCCTCAGTCGTTTCTGACTCCCTCAAGGAAACACACGGAACTCACAGGGCCCTTCCATGGAGATCCTTTGGCAACAGAGTCCTCTGCCTAGGCTGAACTGGGGAAGTATTTCAGTACCTTAGGTAGGCCTCGGTGACCATGGCTCTTGCACATCCCAACAGAGTTAAGTGTGAAAAGTGTACTGGTCTTCAGGCTGGACGCAGAGCTCAGCTTTCGCTTCTGCCTGCGTGCTGTCCTGAGTCCAGGCCTCAATCGTCAGCACACTGTGTATTAGCAGTGGAATTCCCTTTCAGTCACTGAGGCCAGTCGACTTGCAAACAGAGTCTGCCCAGCACTGCTTTCGCGAGGCTCTTTGACGACTGGGACACTCTTCCTTGGCAACCCAGAAAGCAGTACTTTTCCCTTGCTATGAATGGGAAGAGTGCTTCCCAGGGGCCTATTTCGCCTAGGGTTCCTCAGAAGCCAGAGGACGCTCTTCAGGCACACAGTGGTCATCATGCGAAATGGGTGCACGATCCACTGTCCTATGTGTCGCCAGGGGCATAGCAGAGTTAAGGCACTCCATTTCAGAGTATGGTTTCGTGGATACAATGCACACCCAGCTCTGCTGATATGAAACACTGGATCTTACCTTGTGGCCTTAGGTCACCTTTCATTGGCCGGAGCTGAATTTGGAGTGCAGTAGGATGAGTTTCTAGAAGGGAATTGTCAGCACATTTTTGGCATTGAGAGAACGCAGCCTTGGCCCACAGCGAAAGTCCTGCAGTGAAGAGAAGGTGGGCCGCTAGTGCTGTTCAGGCAGCTTTGAAGCCAAAAGCAAGTCGCTTGCAAAGCGGGAAAATGTGAACTTTCCCATCAGTGTCCCACTTTCAAGCTCGATGACAAAGCATGTTTATCTGATGATTCTGCCTAGCTACCTAGTACAAGGGAAAGACTGCCTCCATCTGCTAAGAAAGGTTTTCACGTGGGGACTGCTGTACATGCACAAGAGCATTCCCCCGCCGTGCAAAAGTTAGGCCTTGTGAATCTGGATGGTCCCAGAATTCCAACAAAGACACAGGGAAAGCTGTCCGGTGTTTTCAGTCAGGAACTCAACATCTAGCTTCCGACTGCCGTAGGGAGAGGTCCTTTGGGTTTTCACAGGTTTCATTAGTGAGGCACAGTGGTGTTTCTCAGAAGAATCCAAATTCCTCCTTGGGCACACCAGCATGGAATGTAAGGCTGCTTAGAACGGCGTTCCTGAGGCCGTTTGAATGCTGTACAAACGAGAGCTGTCGAGCGATCCGGGCAGGGCTTTGCCATTACCGCTGCACATTCACAGCGTTAAAGCAAACGAACCCGTTTGCCTCCTGGGACTCAAAGGCAAGAGAAGAGTTGGCGGCGTTCAGTGCCCCTTCACAGATGTTACAAAGAACGTGAGTGCCCAACGAGTCGAAATATGTAACCGTGTTGCAGCTTTCCTTTAACACATGCTTCTTCGCTACTATGGCACAACTAAGCTTGCAATGGGAGAAATCTGGACTTTTCCATGAGGCCTGGGGTGCCATTTCTTTGGCTGGTAAGTTCCAGAGTGCTCCTGGAGGAGCTTCCAGCAAGGAACTGAGACAGCATGCCTCATACGAGTACACTCATAGTACTTTGGTGACGCCTTCAGCAGCAAAGAGAAGATGGGCAGCAGGAGTGTTTTTCAGGCAGCTTTCAAACCGCAACTGTCTCGCCTACCGCGGAGGAAAATAAGGTTTTGCCAGGGTAGCCTGCTTTCAACCATGAGCTCCTATAGTTACCCTCAGTCGTTTCTGACTCCCTCAAGGAAACACACGGAACTCACAGGGCCCTTCCATGGAGATCCTTTGGCAACAGAGTCCTCTGCCTAGGCTGAACTGGGGAAGTATTTCAGTACCTTAGGTAGGCCTCGGTGACCATGGCTCTTGCACATCCCAACAGAGTTAAGTGTGAAAAGTGTACTGGTCTTCAGGCTGGACGCAGAGCTCAGCTTTCGCTTCTGCCTGCGTGCTGTCCTGAGTCCAGGCCTCAATCGTCAGCACACTGTGTATTAGCAGTGATTCCCTTTCAGTCACTGAGGCCAGTCGACTTGCAAACAGAGTCTGCCCAGCACTGCTTTCGCGAGGCTCTTTGACGACTGGGACACTCTTCCTTGGCAACCCAGAAAGCAGTACTTTTCCCTTGCTATGAATGGGAAGAGTGCTTCCCAGGGGCCTATTTCGCCTAGGGTTCCTCAGAAGCCAGAGGACGCTCTTCAGGCACACAGTGGTCATCATGCGAAATGGGTGCACGATCCACTGTCCTATGTGTCGCCAGGGGCATAGCAGAGTTAAGGCACTCCATTTCAGAGTATGGTTTCGTGGATACAATGCACACCCAGCTCTGCTGATATGAAACACTGATCTTACCTTGTGGCCTTAGGTCACCTTTCATTGGCCGGAGCTGAATTTGGAGTGCAGTAGGATGAGTTCTAGAAGGGAATTGTCAGCACATTTTGGCATTGAGAGAACGCAGCCTTGGCCCACAGCGAAAGTCCTGCAGTGAAGAGAAGGTGGGCCGCTAGTGCTGTTCAGGCAGCTTTGAAGCCAAAGCAAGTCGCTTGCAAAGCGGGAAAATGTGAACTTTCCCATCAGTGTCCCACTTTCAAGCTCGATGACAAAGCATGTTTATCTGATGATTCTGCCTAGCTACCTAGTACAAGGGAAAGACTGCCTCCATCTGCTAAGAAAGGTTTTCACGTGGGGACTGCTGTACATGCACAAGAGCATTCCCCCGCCGTGCAAAAGTTAGGCCTTGTGAATCTGGATGGTCCCAGAATTCCAACAAAGACACAGGGAAAGCTGTCCGGTGTTTTCAGTCAGGAACTCAACATCTAGCTTCCGACTGCCGTAGGGAGAGGTCCTTTGGGTTTTCACAGGTTTCATTAGTGAGGCACAGTGGTGTTTCTCAGAAGAATCCAAATTCCTCCTTGGGCACACCAGCATGGAATGTAAGGCTGCTTAGAACGGCGTTCCTGAGGCCGTTTGAATGCTGTACAAACGAGAGCTGTCGAGCGATCCGGGCAGGGCTTTGCCATTACCGCTGCACATTCACAGCGTTAAAGCAAACGAACCCGTTTGCCTCCTGGGACTCAAAGGCAAGAGAAGAGTTGGCGGCGTCAGTGCCCCTTCACAGATGTTACAAAGAACGTGAGTGCCCAACGAGTCGAAATATGTAACCGTGTTGCAGCTTTCCTTTAACACATGCTTCTTCGCTACTATGGCACAACTAAGCTTGCAATGGAGAAATCTGGACTTTTCCATGAGGCCTGGGGTGCCATTTCTTTGGCTGGTAAGTTCCAGAGTGCTCCTGGAGCAGCTTCCAGCAAGGAACTGAGACAGCATGCCTCATACGAGTACACTCATAGTACTTTGGTGACGCCTTCAGGCAGCAAAGAGAAGATGGGCAGCAGGAGTGTTTTTCAGGCAGCTTTCAAACCGCAACTGTCTCGCCTACCGCGGAGGAAAATAAGGTTTTGCCAGGGTAGCCTGCTTTCAACCATGTGAGCTCCTATAGTTACCCTCAGTCGTTTCTGACTCCCTCAAGGAAACACACGGAACTCACAGGGCCCTTCCATGGAGATCCTTTGGCAACAGAGTCCTCTGCCTAGGCTGAACTGGGGAAGTATTTCAGTACCTTAGGTAGGCCTCGGTGACCATGGCTCTTGCACATCCCAACAGAGTTAAGTGTGAAAAGTGTACTGGTCTTCAGGCTGGACGCAGAGCTCAGCTTTCGCTTCTGCCTGCGTGCTGTCCTGAGTCCAGGCCTCAATCGTCAGCACACTGTGTATTAGCAGTGGAATTCCCTTTCAGTCACTGAGGCCAGTCGACTTGCAAACAGAGTCTGCC